>NC_079195.1:23657465-23809965 GCF_029499605.1 Hyla sarda
GCGCTCGGCGTAACAGTACCCCCCCCCCTTGGGTCTCCCCCTCTTCTTAGAGCCTGAGAACCTGAGGAGCAGACTTTTGTCTAGGATGTTGTCCTCAGGTTCCCAGGATCTCTCTTCAGGTCCACAGCCCTCCCAATCCACCAAAAAGAACTTTTTTCCTCTGATCGTCTTGGAGGCCAGTATCTCTTTCACCGAGAAGACGTCAGAAGAACCGGAGACAGGAGTGGGAGAAACTAACTTGGGAGAGAAACGGTTGATGATGAGTGGTTTAAGAAGAGAGACATGAAAGGCATTAGGAATACGGAGAGAAGGAGGAAGAAGAAGTTTGTAAGAGACAGGATTAATTTGGCACAAGACTTTGAAAGGACCTTTATACCCTGTGCCACCTTATTCTCCATGCCTTCCATGCCTTGTACCAAATTATCCCCCCCCTTACTCCCTGTGCCACATCATTTCCTCATTACGCTCTGTGTAAATTCATCACCCTCCTCTTTATGAAGTTGCACAGGGGGATAAAGGGGGAATAAAATGTCACAAGGGGGTGGTAAAGAGAGGGTGCTGAATTGGCAATAAAGGGGGAATTAAATAGCATGGGGGGGGGAGGATCAAGAGGAAATGATTTGACACGGGGTAATAAAGGGGGGGATGTGGGGGAAATAAAGTGGCATGGGGGGATCAGGGAAGGGAAGGGGTGAATGATGTGGCTGGCAGATGTACAGAAGCAGGAGATCACTGTTTAAACATTGGTCTTCTGCTTCTGTGCTGGAGCTTCTTCAGGGGGTGCAGCGGGGCCTGGGCCCCTTACTGGGGTATTGGCTGTACCCCCCCTGACTGTTGCCCTGTGTACAAGGTAGGGCCGGCACATAAGCCCGGTAAAGTTCAAACTGATCATGAGAATGCAGGAGGGGAAGGGATTTCGGTGACTGTGAATGTGGCATGGTTGTTGGTGCCAGAATTGCTGATCTACTGGGATTTTCACGCACAACCATCTCTAGGGTTTACAGAGAATGGTACGGGAAAAAAAAGATACCCAGTGAGTCGTAGTTGTGTGGACAAAAAATGCCTTGTTGAGATGACAGAAAGGCAACAGTAACTCAACTAACCACTGCTTACAACTAAAATCTGTAGAATACCATTTCTGAATGCACAAGATGTCCAACCTTGAAGCACATGGGCTACAGCAGCAGAAGACCACACTGGGTATTACTCCTGTCCGCTAAGAACAGGAAACTGAGGCTACATTTTACACAGGCAATGAAAACGTTCTCCCCATCACAGATAATGTTCTCCCAATCACAGATAATGTTCTCCTCCATCATAGATAACAATCTCCCCCATTACAGATAATCTTCTCCCCATCACAGATAATATTTTCCCCTATCACAGATAATGTTCTCTCCCATCATAGATAATGACTGTCACGATGCCGGCTGGCAGGTAGTGGATCCTCTGTGCCAGAGAGGGATTGGCGTGGACCGTGCTAGTGGATCGGTTCTAAGTCACTACTGGTTTTCACCAGAGCCCGCCGCAAAGCGGAATGGTCTTGCTGCGGCGGTAGTGACCAGGTCGTATCCACTAGCAACGGCTCAACCTCTCTGACTGCTGAAGATAGGCGCGGTACAAGGGAGTAGACAGAAGCAAGGTCGGACGTAGCAGAAGGTCGGGGCAGGCAGCAAGGATCGTAGTCGGGGGCAACGGCAGGAGGTCTGGAACACAGGCTAGGAACACACAAGGAAACGCTTTCACTGGCACAATGGCAACAAGATCCGGCGAGGGAGTGAAGGGGAAGTGAAGTATAAATAGGGAGTGCACAGGTGAACACACTAATTGGAACCACTGCGCCAATCAGCGGTGCAGTGGCCCTTTAAATCGCAGAGACCCGGCGCGCGCGCCCTAGGGAGCGGGGCCGCGCGCGCCGGGACAGGACAGACGGAGAGCGAGTCAGGTACGGGAGCCGGGGTGCGCATCGCGAGCGGGCGCTACCCGCATCGCGAATCGCATCCCGGCTGGAGACGGTATCGCAGCGCACCGGGTCAGTGGAGCTGCCCGGAGCGCTGCGGTAGCGAGAGAGAAGCGAGCGCTCCGGGGAGGAGCGGTGACCCGGAGCGCTCGGCGTAACAGTACCCCCCCCCCTTGGGTCTCCCCCTCTTCTTAGAGCCTGAGAACCTGAGGAGCAGACTTTTGTCTAGGATGTTGTCCTCAGGTTCCCAGGATCTCTCTTCAGGTCCACAGCCCTCCCAATCCACCAAAAAGAACTTTTTTCCTCTGATCGTCTTGGAGGCCAGTATCTCTTTCACCGAGAAGACGTCAGAAGAACCGGAGACAGGAGTGGGAGAAACTAACTTGGGAGAGAAACGGTTGATGATGAGTGGTTTAAGAAGAGAGACATGAAAGGCATTAGGAATACGGAGAGAAGGAGGAAGAAGAAGTTTGTAAGAGACAGGATTAATTTGGCACAAGACTTTGAAAGGACCAAGATAGCGTGGACCCAGTTTGTAACTGGGGACACGAAAGCGGACATATTTAGCGGAGAGCCATACCTTGTCTCCGGGAGCAAAAATGGGGGGAGCTCTTCTTTTCTTATCGGCAAACTTTTTCATGCGAGATGAAGCCTGTAAAAGAGAATCTTGGGTCTCTTTCCATATGATGGAAAGATCACGAGTCACTTCATCTACAGCGGGCAAACCAGAGGGCAAGGGAGTAGGGAGGGGGGGAAGAGGGTGACGGCCGTACACCACGAAAAATGGGGATTTGGAGGAAGATTCAGAGACTCTAAAGTTATACGAGAATTCGGCCCATGGTAGAAGATCTGCCCAATCATCCTGGCGGGAGGAAACAAAATGTCGTAAATAATCACCCAAGACCTGGTTAATTCTTTCCACTTGTCCATTGGATTGAGGATGATATGCAGAAGAAAAGTTTAATTTAATCTTGAGTTGTTTACAGAGAGCCCTCCAGAATTTTGACACGAATTGGACGCCTCTATCCGAGACTATCTGTGTGGGCAACCCGTGAAGACGAAAAATATGTACAAAAAATTGTTTAGCCAACTGAGGCGCTGAAGGAAGACCAGGAAGAGGGATGAAATGTGCCATCTTGGAGAATCGATCAACGACCACCCAAACAACAGTGTTGCCACGGGATGGGGGTAGGTCTGTAATAAAATCCATACCAATCAGAGACCAAGGCTGTTCGGGGACAGGCAGAGGATGAAGAAAACCAGCGGGCTTCTGGCGAGGAGTCTTATCCCGGGCACAGACAGTGCAGGCTCGCACAAAGTCCACGACATCCGTCTCCAGAGTCGGCCACCAATAGAAGCGAGAGATGAGTTGCACAGATTTCTTGATGCCTACATGACCTGCGAGATGGGAGGAGTGACCCCATTTGAGGATTCCGAGGCGTTGGCGTGGAGAGACGAAGGTCTTTCCTGGAGGAGTTTGCCTGATGGAGACTGGAGAAGTGGAAATCAGGCAGTCAGGAGGAATGATGTGTTGCGGAGAGAGTTCAACTTCCGAGGCATCCGAGGAACGAGAGAGAGCATCGGCCCTAATGTTCTTATCGGCAGGCCGAAAGTGAATTTCAAAATTAAATCGGGCAAAGAACAGAGACCACCTGGCCTGGCGAGGATTCAGCCGTTGGGCAGACTGGAGATAGGAGAGGTTCTTGTGATCGGTGTAAATAATAACTGGAAATCTTGATCCCTCCAGCAGATGCCTCCATTCCTCAAGTGCTAATTTAATGGCTAGAAGCTCTCGATCCCCGATGGAGTAGTTTCTCTCCGCCGGAGAGAAGGTCCTAGAAAAAAAACCACAAGTAACAGCATGCCCGGAAGAATTTTTTTGTAGAAGGACCGCTCCAGCTCCTACAGAGGAGGCATCAACCTCCAATAGGAAGGGTTTAGAAGGGTCAGGTCTGGAGAGCACGGGAGCCGAAGAAAAGGCAGACTTGAGCCGTTTAAAGGCGTCTTCCGCTTGAGGAGGCCAAGACTTGGGATTGGCATTTTTTTTGGTTAAAGCCACGATAGGGGCCACAACGGTAGAAAAATGTGGAATAAATTGCCTGTAATAATTGGCGAACCCCAAAAAACGTTGGATAGCACGGAGTCCGGAGGGGCGTGGCCAATCTAAGACGGCAGAGAGTTTGTCTGGATCCATTTGTAGTCCCTGGCCAGAGACCAAGTATCCTAGGAAAGGAAGAGATTGGCATTCAAACAGACATTTCTCTATCTTGGCATAAAGTTGATTGTCACGAAGTCTCTGAAGAACCATACGGACATGCTGGCGGTGTTCTTCTAGATTGGCAGAAAAAATCAGGATATCGTCCAGATATACAACAACACAGGAGTATAAGAGATCACGAAAAATTTCATTAACAAAGTCTTGGAAGACGACAGGCCAAAGGGCATGACCAGATACTCAAAGTGTCCATCTCTAGTGTTAAATGCCGTTTTCCATTCATCCCCCTCTCTGATGCGGATGAGATTATAAGCACCTCTTAAGTCCAGTTTAGTAAAGATGTGGGCACCTTGGAGGCGATCAAAGAGTTCAGAGATGAGGGGTAGGGGGTAGCGGTTCTTTACCGTGATTTTATTAAGACCGCGGTAGTCAATGCAAGGACGTAGAGAGCCATCTTTTTTGGACACAAAGAAAAATCCGGCTCCGGCAGGAGAGGAGGATTTACGGATAAAGCCTTTTTTTTAATTTTCCTGGATGTACTCCGACATAGCAAGAGTCTCTGGGGCGGACAGAGGATAGATTCTGCCCCGGGGTGGAGTAGTGCCCGGGAGGAGGTCAATAGGACAATCATAAGGCCTGTGAGGAGGTAGAGTCTCAGCTTGTTTTTTGCAAAAAACATCCGCAAAGTCCATATAGGCCTTAGGGAGACCGGTTACAGGGGGAACCACAGAGTCACGGCAAGGGGTACTGGGAACCGGCTTTAGGCAGTCCTTGAAACAAGAGGGCCCCCAACTCTTGATCTCCCCAGTGGACCAATCCAGGGTTGGGGAATGGAGTTGAAGCCAGGGTAGTCCAAGGAGGATTTCGGAAGTGCAATTGGGGAGGACCAAAAATTCAATCTTCTCGTGATGAGGTCCGATGCACATTAGAAGGGGCTCCGTGCGGAAACGTATGGTACAGTCCAATCTTTCATTGTTTACACAATTGATGTAGAGGGGTCTGGTGAGACTGGTCACTGGGATGTTGAACCTATTGACGAGAGAGGCCAAAATAAAATTTCCTGCAGATCCGGAATCCAAGAAGGCCATAGTAGAGAAGGATAAGGCAGAGGCAGATATCCGCACAGGCACAGTAAGACGTGGAGAAGCAGAGTAGACATCAAGGACTGTCTCACCTTTGTGCGGAGTCAGCGTACGTCTTTCCAGGCGGGGAGGACGGATAGGACAATCCTTCAGGAAGTGTTCGGTACTGGCACAGTACAGGCAGAGATTCTCCATGCGGCGTCGTGTCCTCTCTTGAGGTGTCAGGCGAGACCGGTCGACCTGCATAGCCTCCACGGCGGGAGGCACAGGAACGGATTGCAGGGGACCAGAGGAGAGAGGAGCCGGGGAGAAAAAACGCCTTGTGCGAACAAAGTCCATATCCTGGCGGAGCTCCTGACGCCTTTCGGAAAAACGCATGTCAATGCGAGTGGCAAGATGAATGAGTTCATGTAGGTTAGCAGGGATTTCTCGTGCGGCCAGAACATCTTTAATGTTGCTGGATAGGCCTTTTTTAAAGGTCGCGCAGAGGGCCTCATTATTCCAGGATAATTCTGAAGCAAGAGTACGGAATTGTACGGCGTATTCGCCAACGGAAGAATTACCCTGGACCAGGTTCAACAGGGCAGTCACAGCAGAAGAGGCTCGGGCAGGTTCCTCAAAGACACTTCGAATTTCCGAGAAGAAGGAGTGTATAGAGGCAGTGACGGGGTCATTGCGGTCCCAGAGCGGTGTGGCCCATGACAGAGCTTTTCCAGACAGAAGGCTGACTACGAAAGCCACCTTAGACCTTTCAGTAGGAAACTGGTCCGACATCATCTCCAAGTGCAGGGAACATTGGGAAAGAAAGCCACGGCAGAATTTAGAGTCCCCATCAAATTTATCCGGCAAGGATAGTCGTAGACCAGAAGCGGCCACTCGCTGCGGAGGAGGTGCAGGAGCTGGCGGAGGAGATGATTGTTGAAGCTGTGGTAGTAGCTGCTGTAGCATCACGGTCAGTTGAGACAGCTGTTGGCCTTGTTGCGCTATCTGTTGTGACTGCTGGGCGACCACCGTGGTGAGGTCGGCGACAACTGGCAGAGGAACTTCAGCGGGATCCATGGCCGGATCTACTGTCACGATGCCGGCTGGCAGGTAGTGGATCCTCTGTGCCAGAGAGGGATTGGCGTGGACCGTGCTAGTGGATCGGTTCTAAGTCACTACTGGTTTTCACCAGAGCCCGCCGCAAAGCGGGATGGTCTTGCTGCGGCGGTAGTGACCAGGTCGTATCCACTAGCAACGGCTCAACCTCTCTGACTGCTGAAGATAGGCGCGGTACAAGGGAGTAGACAGAAGCAAGGTCGGACGTAGCAGAAGGTCGGGGCAGGCAGCAAGGATCGTAGTCGGGGGCAACGGCAGGAGGTCTGGAACACAGGCTAGGAACACACAAGGAAACGCTTTCACTGGCACAATGGCAACAAGATCCGGCGAGGGAGTGAAGGGGAAGTGAAGTATAAATAGGGAGTGCACAGGTGAACACACTAATTGGAACCACTGCGCCAATCAGCGGCGCAGTGGCCCTTTAAATCGCAGAGACCCGGCGCGCGCGCGCCCTAGGGAGCGGTGCCGCGCGCGCCGGGACAGGACAGACGGAGAGCGAGTCAGGTACGGGAGCCGGGGTGCGCATCGCGAGCGGGCGCTACCCGCATCGCGAATCGCATCCCGGCTGGAGACGGTATCGCAGCGCACCGGGTCAGTGGAGCTGCCCGGAGCGCTGCGGTAGCGAGAGAGAAGCGAGCGCTCCGGGGAGGAGCGGGGACCCGGAGCGCTCGGCGTAACAATGTCCTCTTGCCTATCACAAATAAAATTCTCCCTCATTACAGATAATGTTCTCCCCATCACAGATAATTTTCTCCCAATCACAGATAATGTTCTCCTCCATCATAGATAACAATCTCCCCCATTACAGATAATCTTCTCCCCATCACAGATAATATTTTCCCCTATCACAGATAATGTTCTCTCCCATCATAGATAATGTCCTCTTGCCTATCACAAATAAAATTCTCCCTCATTACAGATAATGTTCTCCCCATCACAGATAATGTTCTCTCAATCACAGATAATGTTCTCCTCCATCATAGATAACGTTCTCCCCCATTACAGATAATCTTCTCCCCATCACAGATAATATTTTCCCCTATCACAGATAATGTTCTCTCCCATCATAGATAATGTCCTCTTCCCTATCACAAATAAAATTCTCCCTCATTACAGATAATGTTCTCCCCCATCACAGATAATGTTCTCCCCCATCACAGATAACGTTCTCCTCCATCATAGATAATGGGGGAGATTTATCAAAACCTGTTGAGAGGAAAAGTTGCTGAGTTGCCCATAGCAACCAATCAGATTGCTTCTTTCATTTTTGAAAAGGCCTCTAAAAAAAGCGATCTGATTGGTTGCTTTGGGCAACTCAGCAACTTTTCCTTTGGACCGGTTTTGATAAATCTCCCCCAATGTTCTACTCATCACAAAGAATATCCTCCCCCATTACAGATAATGTTCTCCCCATCACAGATAATGTTCTCCCCCATCACAGATAATGTTCTCCCCCATCACAGATAATGTTCTCCCCATCACAGATAATGTTTTCCCCATCACAGATAATGTTCTCCCCATCACAGATAATGTTCTCCCCATCACAGTTATTGTTCTCCCCATCAAAGATAATGTTGTCTCTCCTATCACAGATAATGTTTTCCCCCATCACAGATAATGTTGTCTCTCCTATCACAGATAATGTTTTCCCCCATCACAGATAATGTTGTCTCTCCTATCACAGATAATGTTTTCTTCTCCATCACAGATAATGTTCTTCCCTCAGAAATAATGTTCTCCCCATCCAAAATTATGTTTTCCCCATTACAAATAATGTTCTCCTCCCTTAAAGATAATGTTCTCCACAATCACAGATAATTCTCTCCCCCATCACAGATAATATCCTCCCCATCACAGATGATGTTCATCCCCTCACAGATAATGTTCATTCCCCTCACAGATAATGTTCTTTCCCCATCACAAATAATGTTCTCTCCCCCATCACAAATAATGTTCTCTTTCCCATCACAGATAAAGTTTTTTCCTCCATCACAGATAATGTTCTCCCCTCACAGATAATGTTCTCTTCCCCATCATAGATAATGTTCTCCCCTCATAGATAATGTTCTCTTCCTTATCACAGATAATGTTCACCCCTCACAGATAATGTTCTCCCCATCACAAATAATGCTCTCCCCATCACAGACAATGTTCTCCCTCTCACAGATATTGTTCTCCCCAATCACAGATAATGTTCTCCCCAATCACAGATAATGTTCTCCCCTCACAGATAATTTTCTCCCCAATCACAGATAATGTTCTCCCCCTCACAGATAATTTTCTCCCCAATCACAGATAATGTCCTTCCCATCACAGATATTGGTTGTTGGGGCTGGATGTGGATCCTCTAATCTGTGTGGCTGATGACATGGACCGTATTGGGGAGCGGAGTCTAAGGTGCTGCTGGTCTTCACCAGAGCCCGCCGCAAGGCAGGATGGGCTTGCTTCGGCAGGCTACACCCAGGTCGCTACCCACGACGCGGCTTGACCACACAGGTAGCTGGGCAAGGCGAGGTACCAATGGAAAATCAGTAGCGTAGTCAAACGTAGCAGAAGGTCAAGGCAGGTGGCAAAGGTGCAAAGTCATATAACGTAGCGGGAAGGTCTGGATACATGGGAAGGCAAAACAGGCAATATGGAATGCTTAATCTCAGGCTAGGGGCACTGAAGATCCGGCAGGGAAGTGTGGGAGGTACAGTAGTGTGAGGTGTACAACTAATTATGGGCGTACTGGAGGAGGCGGCGGTAGAGTGTGGTGAGTGACGAGCTGGTATTCGCATACGGGCACGTCCCGCGATGTGAATCGCAGCCCCGCCGGCAGCCGGGGACACAGGGACAATGTTCTCGCGGCCGGCGCGTATGGCCGGAGCGCGAAGTGTGACAGTCCCCCCCCCTCAGAAATTCTTGGAGAAGGTCCTGGTCCAGGATATTGTCCTGCGGTTCCCAAGACCTCTCCTCCAGACTGAATCCTTCCCAATTCACCAGAGTCCACCACAAGGCAGGATGGGCTTGCTGCGGCAGGCGACACCCAGGTCGCTACCCCCGACACGGCTTGACCACACAAGTAGCTGGGCAAGGTGAGGTACCAAAGGATAAGGCAGTAGCGTAGTCAAACGCGCAGAAGGTGAAGGCAGGCGGCAAAGGTACAAAGTCATATAACGTAGCGGGAAGGTCTGGATACACGGAAAGGCAAACAGGCAATATAGAACGCTTAATCTCAGGCTAGCGGCACTGAAGATCCGGCAGAGATGTGGGAAGTGCAGGGACTTTATAGAGTAGTGTCAGGTGTACAACTATTTATGGGCATACTGGCCCTTTAAATTTCAGAGCTCCGGCGTGCGCGCGCCCTAGGAGGCAGGGACACGCGCATCGGAGCTGAGACACAGTGGAGGAGGCGGCAGCAGAGCGTAGTGAGTGACTGGCTGGGATTCGCATGTGGGAGCGTCCCGCAAAGCGAATCCCAGCCCCGCCCACAGGGACAATGCGCTCGCGGCCGGTGTGTGCAACCGGAACGTGAATTGTGACCTTGGTCTTCCCCTCACATATAATATTCTCCCCCTCACAGATAATGTTCTCCTCCATCACAGATAATGTTCTCCCCATCACAGAGAATGTTCCCACACCTCACAGAAAATGTTCTTCACCATAGATAATGGTCTTCCCCATTACAGATAATGTTCTTCCCATCACAGATAATGATTTCCCCTATTACAGATAATGTTCTCCCCATCACAGATAATGCTCTCCCCGATCACAGATAATGTTCTCTCCCCATCGCAGATAATGTTTTACTCCCTCACAGAAAATGACTTCTCATCACATATAATCTTCTCTCTCCTATCACAGATAGTGTTTTATTCTCCATCACAGATAATGTTCTCCTCTCACAGATAATGTTCTCCCCATCACAAATAATGTTCTCCCCATCACAAATAATGTTCTCCCCAATCACAGATAATTATCTCCCCCATCACTGATAATATCCTCCCCTATCACAGATAATGTTCATCCCCTCACAGATGATGTTTATCCCCCTCACAGATAATGTCCTCTCCCCCTTCACAAATAATATTCTCTCCCCCATCACAAATAATGTTCTCTTCCCCATTCCAGATAATGTTTTTATCTCCATCACAGATATTGTTCTACCCTCACAGATAATGTTCTCCCCAATCACAGATAATGTTCTCCCCTGTCAGGTCCAAGGCCTGATTATTAAAATCCTATATGTGTATTATAAATTATAACTGTGTGTGGTGGATTATCCAAGACATGGGTGAGAGGTCATTCAGACGGTGTATCCTTATGTGTATTGCATTTTATTGGGGGTCTGGCTGTTTGTATCTCCTTTGAAGTCAGAGGCCCTTTGAAGCAGCAGGATGTAAGGGGCACTCTGGTCCCATCATATAATCAACCAGATAAGAGGGCCAGGAACAGAGATGCCCCCCTGGTGGGATCAGAGGGGAGGGGGGAATGGAGTCTCCCTCCAAAAAGGCAAATATATAATATTTAACAATGCTAGACTCAGGGTATTCAAGGCTGTGCAAAGCTGACAAGAGCTGGACTCTCACTCACAAAGGAGGGCTATACCATCATGCTGTAAGAACTTCATATTTTGTTTTCTGAACTTGTCTTGCTAAACTGTTTTATATATTTTTGTACCTGTATGTCATTTGTTCCTGTATTTTTATATAGTCAGCACTGTGATACCTTTTATCAGATTAAATGTTTAATTAATCAGCTCTGGTCTTTGATCTCTAAATATAGGAGCTAACCTTTCTGAAGGCAGCTCTGGTGGAAACACGTTTATCTAAGGGTTAATTTGGTGACTTGCTGGGAGTAATAGTGGATACCCAGAGGTCTGGTGGCCTTAACCCTTGCACCATCACACTCTCTCTAGCGTCTTAGCTGGACTGATAGGGTCTGATCGTGACATCCCCCATCACGAATAATATTCTCCCCATCACAGATAATGTTCTCCCTCTCACAGATAATGTTCTCCCTCTCACAGATAGTTCTCCCCCTCACAGATAATGTTCTCCCCCTCACAGATAATGTTCTCCCCCTCACAGATAATTTTCTCCCCAATCACAGATTATGTTCTTCCCCTCACAGATAATGTTCTCCCCCTCACAGATAATGTTCTCCCCCTCACAGATAATTTTCTCCCCCTTACAGACAATTTTCTCCCCAATCACAGATAATGTCCTCCACCATCACAGATATTGGTCTCCCCCCTCATATATATTATTCTCCCCATCACAGATAATGTTCTCCCCCCCACAGATAAGGTTCTCCGCCATCACAGATAATGTTCCCCCACCTCACAGAAAATGTTTTCCTCCATCATAGATAATGTTCTCCCCCATTACAGATAATGTTCTCCCCTATCACAGATAATGTTCTCCCCATCACAGATAATGTTCTCCCCATCACAAATGATGTTCTCCCCCATCACAGATAATGTTCTCCCCCATCAAAGATAATGTTCTCCCCCATCACAGATAATGTTCTCCCCATCACAGATAATGTTTGCCTATGTTCTGGCTGACTAGTAAATTGGTTTTATTTTCCTCCTTTCAGTAAAATTACCAACATCCAGCAATGAAAGGATTTTAAATTTATAAAACTACTCCCCTCTACATTTTTTTTAACTTTTTCTGAAAATTTCCATATTTTCCCTGAAAAAAAAAACACGTTTTGTTCCACAGCTTTAACATTTTCAGAGATTTTCCATCTCTAGACCAGAACAGATTAAGCTAACCAGCACCACGTCTGTCCTCAGGTTGTGTGTGGTATTACAGCTCAATTTTATTGAAGTGAATTGAGACAAGTTGTAATACTACACAGAACCTGAGGACAGGTGTGGAGCTGTTTTTGGAAGAAAGTAGCTCTGTTTTCCTATTCCTGGATAACCTGTTAAACCGTCTTTCAATATCATATAAATAGTGAGGGACAATCCTGTTGGGGGATCTCCCAGTATAGGACAGGGAATCTCCTGCTCTGGGGTGACGTCACCTCTGCTGATCCCTCAGGGATTTGAGCTGTGAGTGGTCTGCAGGGATAAGACCCCATCTCTTGTTACAGAAGAATCAGCTCAGCCTGAAGAGATCAGATTATCCAGACCTTTCCCTGCTCTATTTCCAGAGCCCCTCACCGTGTCCTGCCTGTATACCTTACTTCTACTTTCTTTCTACCTTGGTGTTAGAAAGATCTATCTATTTATTTATCTTATATCTATCTATCTATTTCATATCTATCTATCTATCTATCTCATATCTATCTATAATTTTCTATCTATCTATCTCATATCTATCTATCTATCTCATATCTATCTATCTCATATCTATCTATCTATTTAATCTATCTATCTATCTATCTCATATACATCTATCTATCTCATACCTATCTATCTATCTCATATCTATCTATCTATTTATCTATCTCATATCTATCTATCTCATATCTATCTATTATCTATCTATCTCATATCTATCTATCTCATATCTATCTATCTATCTATCTATCTATCTATTTCATATCTATCTATCTATCTATCTATCCATCTCCTATCTATCTATCTATCTATCTATCTCATACCTATCTATCTATCTATCTATCTCATACCTATCTATCTATCTATCTCATATCTATCTATCTATCTCATATCTGTCTATCTCTTATCTATCTATCTATCTATCTACCTATCTCATATCTATTTATCTATCTCATATCTATCTCATATCTATCTATCTATCTCATATCTATCTATCTATCTATCTATCTCATATCTATCTATCTATCTATCTATCTCATACCTATCTATCTATCTATCTATCTATCTATCTACCTATCTCATATCTATTTATCTATCTCATATCTATCTCATATCTATCTATCTATCTCATACCTATCTATCTATCAATCTCATATCTATCTATCTATCTACCTATCTCATATCTATTTATCTATCTCATATCTATCTCATATCTATCTATCTATCTCATATCTATCTATCTATCTATCTATCTCATATCTATCTATCTATCTATCTATCTCATACCTATCTATCTATCTATCTATCTATCTATCTCATACCTATCTATCTATCTATCTATCTATCTCATATCTTTCTATCTATCTATCTATCTATCTATCTATCTCATATCTATCTATCTCATATCTATCTATCTCATATCTTTTCTCTCTCTTCTATTCAAATGCCCAATTTCCATAAGTAAATGATTAATTCATTTTAGAATAGCTCCATAATATTTATACTGATTAAAAAGCAAATCAAAACAGGATCAAGTTTTATAGTAAATCAATATTTAGTATACACAATTTGGAGGCACACTGGTTGGGAAACTGTTCTAGCACATTTGCACCATTTGTAGTTGCACTTTCTTGCCCCTTGGTGTTTTATACATAATATATATCTGTGGGTTTCGGCCCCAGTTTCTGCTCTCGCCCTGTAGGGTCTGGCTCTGTGTCAGCCTGCGCTCTCTTATCACCTCTCTGGACTTATCTCACAATACATTTCATTTCCCACTTCTCTTTATCTGCTGTCACCTCCCGCATTACAGCCAACATGGGAACCGGCCCCAGTGAGCACTGTGACAGCCTTACAGAGACTCCACTGCACGTCCACGGATTGGCCAGATGGGGCGCCGTACTCAAGGGAATCTCTAATATCTCAGCTGATATTTCATCTTATGTCTATATTTATTTTATAGAAATAGAGATCTGAACCTAAATTTGGGAAAGATAAAAAAAATCCATACTCCAGTGATAAATACAGACAAGGAGAGCGTTCCTAGTGTGATACCGTATTGTAAAGAGGAGATGGAAAACAAGCAAAAATGCTCACCGAGTATAGTTGTACTGCGACCAAGTACAACTATGGTGAAAGCGTGGAATAAGCCTTCAACGGGCGAAGAACGGCAGCCGCTTCTGGCAACACAGGTGAAGCACTCAGACGGATCCCTCCAAGGAACAGCCCAGGGTAAAAGCAGCGCACAAGACTTCAAAGGTAAAATGGTTTATTTACCCGGCATGCAACGCGTTTCGCTGGACAACCAGCTTCATCAGGCCAAAAGGCCTGATGAAGCTGGTTGTCCAGCAAAACGCGTTGCATGCCGGGTAAATAAACCATTTTACCTTTGAAGTCTTGTGCGCAGCTTTTACCCTGGGCTGTTCCTTGGAGGGATTCGTCTGAATACTCCAGTGATGACACCCGGCATGGGTCACCAATGGGCAACAAGGCAGACGACCATCATTCGGTCTATACCAGTGATCAAAAACTGTATCAAATAAATACTGATATATAAAACCTAAATCATTTTGTCAACATCCCTGGTGTTCTAGTGCTATGAAGGGGTCACTTCCCTTATCCTATGTGGTCTGCAGTAGTGAAAGGGTTAATTGTAAAGCTGGCCTTACACGTTAGACATGTCATCCCAACCCACCCATTTTAAAAGAATTGGGCAATCATGTAATGTGTATAGGGGGGACCCCGAATACCTCACAGCAGAGGATACCGAAAGAGAAAAGGATCAACATGTTTCATTTCAACTGCCCAATCCTTAAAGGGGTACTCTAGAGGGAAAAAAAGCTAATTTCAAGTCACCTGGTGCCAGAAAGTTAAAAAATGGTTAAATCTTAACCCTTCCAGTACTTATCAACTGCTTTACAGGGAGTTGTGTAGTTCTTTCCAGTCTGACCACAGCGCTCTCTGCTGACACCTCTGTCCATGTCAGGAACTTTCCAGAGCAAAAGAGGTTTGCTATTGGGATTTTCTCCTGCTCTGGACAGTTCCTAACATGGACAGAGGTGGCAGCAGAGAGCACTGTGGTCAGACTGAAAAGAACTACTCAACTTCCTCTGTAGCATACAGCAGCTGATAAGTTCTGGAAGGATTAAGATTTTTAAGTAATTCACAAATCTGTTTAACTTTCTGGCACCAGTTAAAGAGGTACTCCGGCCCTAATACATCTTATCCCCTATCCAAAGGATAGGGGAAAAGATGTATGATCATGGGACCCCCGCCGCTGGGGACCCCCGCAATCTGTCATTGCGCACCCACCTTTGTGAGCTCTCGGCAGTGCTGGAGGCTCCGAGTGTGTAGCATGACGACCACGGGGCCAGAGTATCGGGACGTCACGACTCCGCCCCGTGTGACATCAGACCCCGCCCCCTCAATGCAAGTGTGGTAGCCCTTGGGGGGTGTATGGTAGTTGGGGTGTTGTTTCGGTAAATGATGGGTTAAGGTTAACCCTATAGTTCGTGACGCCAGGCTGAGGGCTAGTATGCTGAGGTAATTCTCCGGCCTATTGCCGCATTTCCCAGTAACGATAGGTGCATGTATAAAATGACTGAAGGTCCACAAGGTACTTGAACTTGGATAAACTTTACTGAAAGGCTTGCGGTACATCCAATGCACAATAACAGTCTCATTCAAACAGTCTCTATATAGTTCAGTGACTGGCAGTTGTTGCAGACCTTGAATTGTATTATAAGTCTCTGAATTTAGGGTTAATTTTGAAGATCCATCCGGATTTAGGGGATAGATATGGTCCGGTGATCTTGCAGAGTGCTTAGGGATTGATACACTCACAGTTAAGAAGAAATCAGGCGTTGCCACAAGGCTCAGGCCTAACTCACTGATAACAGCAGTGCAGATCCTTCTCCATCAACAGCCCACGAGGAAAGAGAACTAACAATGGCCGCCGCTCCCTTATATGGGAAGGGGCGGGGTTGTTCTGATTGGTCCGAATATCTGTCACTCACCGTCACAAAGAATGATGGGTGCAATACGTCACAGGGACCTCCAAAGGTCCTTAAGCAAAAACCATAGAGTTTACCTGATCACGTGACCCGCAGGTCCTGCTACGCTCCGTACAGGTAATTAACTAATTATATACATTAGTACTATTATATTTACATAAATCCTGAATAAACTATTAGTTTAATGACTATCTAGATGAGAGGTGACAAGGGGCAGACTAGACAAAAGGACCCCGACGTCCTAGGGACTCTGGCTATGGGGACCTATATACAGGTACTGGATAGGATGTGGTACCGGGATACCACACAAGCCTATGAGAGGGGGCATGACGTCACTATACTCCGGCCCCGTGGTCATCCCGCTACACACTTGGAGCCTCCAGCGCTGCCGAGAGCTCAAAAAGGTGCGTGTGCAATGACAGATTGCGGTGGTCCCCAGCAGCGGGCCCCCATGATCATACATCTTATTCCCTTTCCTTTGGCTTGGGGATAAGATGTATTTGGGCCGGAGTACCCCTTTAATTTCAAAGCGTTTTTTTTTTCTTTCTCTGAAGCACCCCTTTAAGTTCTCAGGAAGATAAACCTCCACCAGAGCTTGTTCCGCATCTCTCCACTAAGACACATGAATATTCAGTGGAGCCGCTATCTAGGGCTTCTCTTACATCTATGTTGGAGGCTTGGTTTGAGGCCTTCATCACACAGTCCATTTAAATAATAGGACAAAAAAAGTGCTGCATGCAGTAAGAATCCTGCAAAATTAGAGATACCAGCTGAAAACACAAGCAACCCCTTAAATGGGCACTGTCATTTGCAAAAGATGGGTTAAAAAATATGAATATTTTTAGGTGAACAAAGAAGCTTGATACTTCCACTAGGGGCCCCTCCACAGTCCAGAACACTGTACTGTCAGCTATTGCCTGTGTGTCTCTGTGAGGAGACAAAATACAGGAAGTGGTGTGGGCAGGACATGGAGGGCTCTGTACAGGCTCCCAGTCAATCAGCCCGCTGCCGTGGCCGGGGAAGTGTCACAAAGCCTCAGTGCACAGAGCAGCCAATTGTCAGCTCTGAGGAGTGTGTGAGGACTTTCCCATATGAGATGTGAGGGAGGGAACACCCCCTCCTCCTCAGTGAGCTGCTTGCAGGGTGAGCAACATAAACAAGGGAAT
Source organism: Hyla sarda (assembly GCF_029499605.1). Taxonomy (NCBI): domain Eukaryota; kingdom Metazoa; phylum Chordata; class Amphibia; order Anura; family Hylidae; genus Hyla; species Hyla sarda. The sequence goes on from NC_079195.1 coordinate 23,674,773, forward strand.
TAGGAGCCAGAAAAGGATGAAAACAAGGATTTAAGCATACGGACAGGAACTGCACCAGATAAAGAGTAAGCCTGGAGCTTGTTTTTTATTATCTCCTGACACTTTACACTTTAACCCCTTCCTGCTATTTTGCGTGTATACTTGTCATAGCGGGAAGGTTGTTAAAGGGGTACTCTGCCCCTAGACATCTTCAAAGGATAGGGGATAAGATGCTTGATCGCGCGGGTCCCGCCGCTGGGGACCCCGCGATCTCAGCTGCGGCACCCCAGACATCCAGTGCACGTAGCGAACTTCGCTGGCAATGCTCAAGACATCACGCCCCGCTCATGACATCACGGTCACGCCCCCTCAATGCACCCTATTAAAAAAAGGCCCAAAATCCACAAGGGGACTCTTTCTTTTTGAGGCCTGTGTATGAGTTAAAGGGGTACTCCGCTGCTTGACATCTTATCCCCTATCCAAAGGATTGAGGATAAGATGTCTGGTCACGGGGGTACCGCCGCTGGGGACCCCTGCAATCTCCCGCAGTACCTGGCGTTCTAAAGAAACGCTGGGTTCTTGTGGCATTGGTGGTAACGTCACGGCCACACCCCCTCGTGATGTCACACCACGCCCCCTCCATTCATGTCTACCAAGGACTTCCCTTCCTTCCTACGTAGGGATTCACATTTTTTCACCCCTCCATTGCCAGCACCCTAAAGCAGTTACCTAAGCTGCCTTATGGTAGAGCCAGCCCTGCCCTTCTGTTAAAGACAGAAAAACGCACAATGCTCCTGAAATAACTTAAAACTGACAAAAGTAATAGTGCATAAAAATTTACTGAAAATTAACTGATGAAAATCAGTTAAATAGAATAATTTTGAAATATAAAAAAATGTAACTGACCTGGACAAAAAATATGGTCCCTGAACTGTATATATTATTATGGAGAAATTGGCATCAGCCTCATGGGGGAATTTTTACTTCCTCTGGATCAACATAGTAGGGTTTTAGGCTATACTTGATGGACTCTTGTCTTTTTTTAAACCTTATAAACTATGTAACTTTTGAGGCAGTCACTGCTATCTAGCAATTTCTGTAACTCTCAATGAGACTTCTGCACTTGGATAATGACCCAAAACGTACAGCTAAAACCTCTAAGAGCCTTCTATTAGCCCTGATATGATTCCTATTGAACATTTGTGGAAGGAGCAGACAACTGCAGTCTGTAGAAGACATCTTCATCCATGAATCAGCTGGAGCAGGATCTTTTGAGGACTGGGCCAAGATACCTTCAGTCTGGAAAAGAGACCTTTACACCTGAGACAGCTGGAGCAGGATCTTATAAGGGGAGGGCCAAGATACCTGCAGTCTGGAGAAGACACCTTAACCCCTGAGACAGCTGGAGCAGTATCTTATGAGGAGTGGGCCAAGATACCTGAAGTCTGGAGAAGACACCTTTATACCTGAGACAGCTGGAGCAGGATCTTATGAGGAGTGGGCCAAAATACCTGCAGTCTGGAGATGACACCTTAACACCTGAGACAGCTGGAGCAGGATCTTATGAGGAGTGGGCCAAGATACCTGATGTCTGGAGAAGACACCTTTACACCTGAGACAGCTGGAGAAGGATCTTATGAGGAGTGGGTCAAGATACCTGCAGTCTGGAGAAGACACCTTAACCCCTGAGACAGCTGGAGCAGGATCTTATAAGGAGTGGGCAAAGATACCTTCAGTCTGGAGAAGACACCATTACACCTGAGACAGCTGGAGCAGGATCTTATGAGGAGTGGCCCAAGATACCTGCAGTCTGGAGAAGACACCTTTACTCCTGAGACAGCTGAAGCAGGATCTTATAAGGAGTGGGCCGATATACCTGAAGTCTGGAGAAGACACCTTAACCCCTGAAACAACTGGAGCAGTATCTTATGAGGAGTGGGCCAAGATACCTGCAGTCTGGAGAAGATACCTTCACACCCGAGACAGCTGGAGCAGGATCTTAGGAGGAGTGGGCCAAGATACCTGAAGTCTGGAGAAGACACCTTTACACCCGAGACAGCTGGAGCAGGATCTTAGGAGGAGTGGGCCAAGATACCTGAAGTCTGGAGAAGACACCTTCACACCCGAGATAGCTGGAGCAGTATCTTATGAGGAGTGGGCCAAGATACCTGAAGTCTGGAGAAGACACCTTCACACCTGAGACAGCTGGAGCAGGATCTTATGAGGAGTGGGTCAATATACCTGCAGTCTGGAGAAGACATCTTAACCCCTGAGACAGCTGGAGCAGTATCTTATGAGGAGTGGGCCAAGATACCTGCAGTCTGGAGAAGATACCTTTACACCTGAGACAGCTGGAGCAGGATCTTATGAGGAGTGGGTCAAGATACCTGCCGTCTGGAGAAGACACCTTAACCCCTAGGACAGCTGGAGCAGTGTCTTATGAGGAGTGGACCAAGATACCTGCAGTCTGGAGAAGACACCTTAACCCCTGAGACAGCTGGAGCAGGATCTTATGAGGAGTGGGCCGAGATACCTGAAGTCTGGAGAAGACACCTTAACCCCTGAGACAGCTGGAGCAGGATCTTATGAGGAGTGGGCCAAGATACCTGCAGTCTGGAGAAGATACCTTCACACCCGAGACAGCTGGAGCAGTATCTTATGAGGAGTGGGCCAAGATACCTGAAGTCTGGAGAAGACACCTTAACCCCTGAGACAGCTGGAGCAGTATCTTATAAGGAGTGGGCAAAGATACCTTCAGTCTGGAGAAGACACCTTTACACCTGAGACAGCTGGAGCAGGATCTTATGAGGAGTGGGCCAAGATACCTGCAGTCTGGAGAAGATACCTTCACACCCGAGACAGCTGGAGCAGGATCTTATGAGGAGTGGGCCAAGATACCTGAAGTCTGGAAAAGACACCTTCACACCCGAGATAGCTGGAGCAGTATCTTATGAGGAGTGGGCCAAGATACCTGAAGTCTGGAGAAGACACCTTCACACCTGAGACAGCTGGAGCAGGATCTTATGAGGAGTGGGTCAATATACCTGCAGTCTGGAGAAGACATCTTAACCCCTGAGACAGCTGGAGCAGGATCCTATGAGGAGTGGGCCAAGATACCTGCAGTCTGGAGAAGACACCTTAACCCCTGAGACAACTGGAGCAGTATCTTATGAGGAGTGGGCCAAGATACCTGCAGTCTGGAGAAGATGCCTTCACACTCGAGACAGCTGGAGCAGGATCTTAGGAGGAGTGGGCCGATATACCTGAAGTCTGGAGAAGACACCTTAACCCCTGAGACAGCTGAAGCAGGATCCTATGAGGAGTGGGCCAAGATACCTACAGTCTGGAGAAGATACCTTCACACCCGAGACAGCTGGAGCAGTATCTTATGAGGAGTGGGCCAAGATACCTGAAGTCTGGAGAAGACACCTTCACACCCGAGACAGCTGGAGCAGTATCTTATGAGGAGTGGGCAAAGATACCTTCAGTCTGGAGAAGACACCTTTACACCTGAGACAGCTGGAGCAGGATCTTATGAGGAGTGGGCCAAGATACCTGCAGTCTGGAGAAGACACTTTTACACCTGAGACAGCTGGAGCAGGATCTTATGAGGAGTGGGCCGATATACCTGAAGTCTGGAGAAGACACCTTCACACCTGAGACAGCTGGAGCAGGATCTTAGGAGGAGTGGGCCAAGATACCTGAAGTCTGGAGAAGACACCTTCACACCAGAGACAGCTGGAGCATTATCTTATGAGGAGTGGGCCAAGATACCTGAAGTCTGGAGAAGACACCTTCACACCTGAGACAGCTGGAGCAGGATCTTATGAGGAGTGGGTCAAGATACCTGCAGTATGGAGAAGACACCTTAACCCCTGAGACAGCTGGAGCAGGATCCTATGAGGAGTGGGCCAAGATACCTGCAGTCTGGAGAAGACACCTTCACACCTGAGACAGCTGGATCAGTATCTTATAAGGAGTGGGCTGAGATACCTGAAGTCTGGAGAAGACACCTTAACCCCTGAGACAGCTGGAGCAGGATCTTATGAGGAGTGGACCAAAATATCTGCAGTCTGGAGAAGACACCTTTACACCTGAGACAGCTGGAGCAGGATCCTATGAGGAGTGGGCCAAGATACCTGCAGTCTGGAGAAGACACCTTCACACCTGAGACAGCTGGATCAGTATCTTATAAGGAGTGGGCTGAGATACCTGAAGTCTGGAGAAGACACCTTAACCCCTGAGACAGCTGGAGCAGGATCTTATGAGGAGTGGACCAAAATATCTGCAGTCTGGAGAAGACACCTTTACACCTGAGACAGCTGGAGCAGGATCTTATAAGGAGTGGGCAAAGATACCTGAAGTCTGGAGAAGACACCTTTACACCTGAGACAGCTGGAGCAGAGGTCTCATTGGGAGAAATATTGTAAAATATTAAGTTCAGGGACCATCATTTCTGTCCAGGAAAATTTAATTGTTTAGTTTTTCAAAATCATTGTGTTGAACCACAATCCAGAAGCAATGTCTGATTCTCATCTTTTAATTTATTGTACATATTATTTATTTATTTGTTAATTCATTCATTGATTTATTTATTCATTTATATATTTATTTATTCGTTCATTCATTCATTCATTTATTTATCCGTTCATTCATTGATTTATTTATTCATTCATTTATTTATTTATTCGTTCATTCATTCATTGATTTATTTATTTATTTGTTCATTCATTCATTGATTTATTTATGTATTCATTTATTTATTCGTTCATTCATTCACTGATTTATTTATTTATTCATTCATTCATTTATTTATTCATTCATTCATACATTTGTTTATTCATTTATTTATTATTTATTATTATTACTTTTGTCGGGTTCCAAGTTTTTTCAGGGAGCATTGGGGGATTTTCTGCCTTCAACAGAATTTTGTCCCCATCTGTATGATAAATGAGATACGTTGCATCACGGTTCCCACGAGAAGCCTATCTGTGCACAATCTTCTATACGTTCCTATACCGTTCAGGATGTGCGGCTTATATGACGTCCGGCGCTAACAGGTGACGACCGAGTGACATAAAAACTATTGGGAAGAAGAAGCGTGGAATAATATTATGATCAGCCTGACAGGTACCTGGGTGTAGAAACACGGCTGTCAAGGACGCAGGTAAAATCAGGCCATAAATCATATAAAGGTCATCTGTAATTCCTGGGAGAAAGGGGAGCGGTCACTATGTGACATAGATTGAGGGGGGGGTGGGGGGGGGGGGGTACAGGTGAGTTAAGAATTGGATATAAATTGCAGAGAGATAACCGGAGAAACGCAATAAGAGAAGTCAATGCAGGAATGAGAGAGAAGTGACCAGCAGGGATCATAGGAAGCCATGTCTGTCAAAGCTCTGCTGCCTCAGGTCTGGGTAAGTCTAGATTTGAAATGGGTTGCAAATGGATAGCATGTTTCCCAACCAGGGTGCCTCCAGCTGTTGCAAAACTACAACTCCCAGCATGCCCGGACAGCCAAAGGCTGTCCGGGCATGCTGGGAGTTGTAGTTTTGCAACAGCTGGAGGCACACTGGATGAGAAACACTTAGACAAACTACAAATGCGCAATGCTTACTAAAGTGCACTGTCTAGTTTAGGACGACTATTAGTTGTCTTGCTTTGCACCGAAACTATGACACATTGGGGCCATGTCTGTCTTCAGTAAAACTTGCAACCGAAATCCTGAATTGACTTATTAATGTGTTTTGGAGTGTATGAGGGAACCAGAAGAAATAAGTAACCACCGAGCCACCGTGTCCCATAAGACACTGTGTACAAGATTAATAAAGGTGCAGCCTGCTATACAAGTCATGTACTGATCCTGAGTTATATCCTGTATTATACCCCAAAGCTGAACTCACTATTCTGCTGGTGAGGTCACTGTGTACATACATTACATTACTTATCCTGTACTGATCCTGAGTTATATCCTGTATTATACTCCAGAGCTGTACTCACTATTCTGCTGGTGAGGTCACTGTGTACATACATTACATTACTTATCCTGTACTGATCCTGAGTTATATACTGTATTATACTCCAGAGCTGCACTCACTATTCTGCTGGTGAGGTCACTGTGTACATACATTACATTACTTATCCTGTACTGATCCTGAGTTATATACTGTATTATACTCCAGAGCTGCACTCACTATTCTGCTGGTGGGGTCACTGTGTACATACATTATCCTGTACTGATCCAGAGTTATATCCTCTATTATACTCCAGGGCTGTACTCACTATTCTGCTGGTAAGGTCACTGTGTCCATACATTACATTACTTATCCTGTACTGATCCTGAGTTATATCCTGTATTATACTCCAGAGTTGTACTCACTATTCTGCTGGTAAGGTCACTGTGTACATATATTACATTACTGATCCTGAGTTATATCCTGTATGAGCTGTACTCACTATTCTGCTGGTGAGGTCACTGTGTACATACATTACATTACTTATCCTGTACTGATCCTGAGTTATATCCTATATTATACTCCAGAGCTGCACTCACTATTCTGCTGGTGAGGTCACTGTGTACATACATTACATTACTTATCCTATACTGATCCTGAGTTATATCTATCTATCTCATATCTTTCTATCTATCTCATATCTATATCATATCTATCTATCTATCTATCTATCATATATCTGTCTCTGATCTCTATAGAATTTATTGAGTATAAATATTTAATTAATTATCTATTATTTATTTTATTGATTTTCCTGCCTTCTATTAGTGTTGCGCGCCAGTCTTGTGCCCGGACCACTCTCAGTACATAATAATACTCCAGTTATTAAGTCATAAAACAGATAAAACACTTTTCTTAATATGGCTTCTCGCTGTACTGACTTCTTCCCCTTTCCTGTAGTTTTATTACTGGGATAATAAAAATAATAATAATAATGTATAATTATTATTACAATGTATGGGTGTTTTAAGTCTTAGAAGCAATGGGTGGCTTCAGATATACAATTGATGGGGTCTGAGTTGCAATACCAGACACCGCCTTTAGGTAAGGGTGGAGCTGTTTCTGGAAAAAATTGGATAAGTGTTTCTAATCCCATATAGCCTTTTTTTTTAAATCTATGTGCAGAACGTTTCAACCAAACCGAGATCGGTGTTTTCTAACCAGGGTGCCTCCAGCTGTTGCAAAACTACAACTTCCATCATGCCCGGACAGCCTTCGGCTGTCCGGGCATGCTGGAAATTGTTGTTTTGCAACAGCTGGAGGTTCCCTTGTTGGGAGCCACTGGCCTACATAGAACAATCACAATTCAGATACATTGTATCTCTTCTTATCATTTGCAGATGGTAACTGTAGATATATGACAGTTCTAGTTGCATTGTGGGTCTAGTTTCGAGCATAGACTCCAATGCGTCCACCTTCTTGTGTTTCTCCTGCGTGTTCCCTATCTCTCCTTCCTCTCTCTCTCTCTGACTGATATTTAATATCTCAGGTTTTGCAAGTGGTCATGTGACACGCTATATATATCTATATATCACTATACCTGGGTTTGCACCGTAAGCCTTGTCCCTCTTCAGAAGCTCCTTCAGGAAGATACAGCCTTGGGGTTATGAGGAGCCTGTAAGATTATATGGGAAATGTATTAAGAGAGATAAGAAGAAGAAGAAAAAAAAAAAATCAAGACCTTGAGGAGGTCAGAAGAAAGTCACAGCGCGAAGACCTCCGGAAACAACCTGCGAAGGGTAATAGGCATTTAATGAAGGGCTCAAGAGTTCCAGAAGAAGACACGAGACGTCTCGAGAAAGAGACACATTCGCAAGGAGGTCGGAGGCAAAGGAGCTTTGGAAGTGATAGATAGTCGTAGACACCTTACAGAAGGGGTATGACAGTCAAGTCAAGAGACAGCCAGTGAAGGAAAGAGTCTAGGAGGTTATTGAGAGTCTCGGGTGGAATGGAGAAAACAGAAACCCCCAAGGAGACCCAAAAAAATGGCTGCAAGTCAGGGTGGTGGGGCGACGACCCCCAATACCAATATATGCAACTACGGGAAAGCTCCAGCTATGGGATACCCAACCAGACACCAGCGATGGTGCAGGAGGCTCCAGGGGAGCAACACCCAAGTCACTCCAAGGTAAGGTTGGGGGGGGGGGGGTCATCATGCATATGGCTCTTTGGGTTATGGTGGAATGCAATAAAATCAGACGGGCAGGTAAGACTCCCAAGTGCTGGAAACCTTACAACGAAGAAGCCAAAGGGGCTATTTATAGAGTATGGGATCCGGATAGGTGTTATGTGGGAGAGCATGAGAGTTCATGGAGCGGAATCCAAGGAAGAGTCTACCTCAGGAACTGGTCACAGCAGGAACAGTTGAAAGCTTCAAAACAGGGTTAGATACATTCCTAGAACAATATACTGTAGCATTAAAGGGGTACTCCACTGGAAAAAAAAATTATATATACAGATTTGTATATTACTTCTATTAAAAATCTTAGTCCTTCCAGTACTAATCAGCTGCTGTATGATCCACAGGAAGTTCTTTTCTTTTTGAATTTCTATTCTGTCTGACCACATTGCTCTCTGATGATAGCTCTGTTCATTTTAGGAGTAGGATCAAATCCCCCATAGAAAACTTATCCTGCTCGGGACAGTTCTTGACATGGACAGAGGTGTCAGCAGAGAGCACTGTGGTGAGACAGAAAGGAAATTCAAAAAGAAAAGATGGATCATACAGCAGCTGATTAATACTGGAAGGATTACGATTTTTTAATAGAAGTAATTTACATATCTGTTTAACTTTCTGGCACCAGTTGATTTAACAATACATGTTTTCCAGTGGAGTACCCCTTTAAATGTTTATACAGAAATATGAAATCACATCCCTTCTCTTCAATTCCTTGGTTGAACTTGATGGCCGTATGTCTTTTTTTCAGCCATACTAACCATGTAACATATTAAAGTATGGGGGGTATTACAGGGTCCGGAGAACATCGGTGGAAAGTTTCCTCGGGGAAACCATACCGTTGTTCGCTGCGGTTTTAGGTCCGGTCTCAAAACCGCATACGGGGCAAAAATTTGCCAACCGGAGTCACTGTTTGACTTTGGTCGGCTCATCAAAGTCAATGGAGTTCAGTGCCGATCCGGCTGGGGTACGGGAGCGCACGGTTTTCCCCTCCCCCAGCCGGATCCGGCAGCCGTATGCTCCAACCGCAGTGTGAATGCAGCCTGAGAACTGATGTTAGTTTTTCAAATAATGTTTGTGGGAATGTAGAGGATTATATGGGTTGAGTGGGGTTAGGGATAGTAATGGGTATTGGTGGTAGGAACCATACGGGAACCATGAGTGATCATGGGACTATATTTGTGGGAACACATATGTGCAGAATACATAGGAGTACTAAGGGCCAGGGATTAATAATGGACATTTGTGCAAAGTCTAGCGCACAACTAAGTGAATTTATAGGTTTGCCCAGGTTATCTGGAATACATTGAGGTGGTTAAGATTAGGAATAGGAGTTGGTAGAAGGTTTTCTTGTGTGGCTGGATACAGGCATTACAGGATCTATGGGAAACTATTGTAGATATACAGAATTGAATAAAAAGGATTCCCCATTTTTATGTAAATAAAGCTTAAAGGGGTACTCCACTGCTCAGCGTTTGGAACAAAGTGTTCCGAACGCTGGGGCCGGGAGCTCCTGACGTCATAGCCCCGCCCATCATGACGCCACACCACGCCCCTTCAATGCAAGTCTATGGGAGGGGGCGTGTCAGCCGCTGCTTCGTCCGGTGGTCAACACGCGCTATCTGGTCAGCGAGCCAGGGCCCCAAAAAGGAGATCACGGGGGGCCCCAGCAGTCAGACCCCCGCGATCTGAAACCTATCCTTAGGATAGGGGATACGTTTTTCAACACTGGACTACTCCTTTAAGTACTAGGGCACCAGGATGTATATTTACGTCCATTGTAGTTAAGGGGTTAAGCACTGTATTAAGTATAAGCTCTACAACTTTCTAAAACACTTAGGGGGAGATTTATCAAAACCTGCGTAAAGGAAGCGGGATGTAGTTGCCCATAGCAACCAATCAGAGTTCGTCTTTCATTTTTAAAAAGGCCAGTGAAAAGTGAAAGAAGCGATCTGATTGGTTGTCATGGGCAACTGCACCACTCTTCCTCTACACAGGTTTTGATAAATCTCCCCCTTAACCCTTTAAGGACTCAAGGTTTTTTTATTTTTGCACTTTCGTTTTTTTTCCTCCTCACCTTCTAAAAATCATTACGCTTTCAGTTTTCCACCTACAGACCCATACGAGGGCTGGTTTTATACGCTACCAATTTTACTTTGTAATGACACCAGTAAATTCACCACAAAATCTATGACGAAACCCCTAACAAATTATTTGTGGGACAAAATTGAAAAATAAAAACGCCATTTTGTAATTTTTGGCGGCTTCTGTTTCGACAAAAATGACACCTTATATTTATTCTGTAAGTCCATTTGGTTACAGGTAGAGATGAGCGAATTTACAGTAAATTCGATTCGTCACGAACTTCTCGGCTCGGCAGTTGGTGCCTTTATCCTGCATAAATTAGTTCAGCTTTCAGGTGCTCCGGAGGGCTGGAAAAGGTGGATACAGTCCTAGGAAAGAGTCTCCTAGGACTGTATCCACCTTTTCCAGCCCACGGGAGCACCGGAAAGCTGAACTAATTTATGCAGGATAAGTCATCAACTGCCGAGCCGAGAAGTTCGTGACGAATCGAATTTACTGTAAATTCGCTCATCTCTAGTTACAGGGATACCCAATTTATGTACCGTATTTTTGCCCTATAGGACGCTCCGGCTTATAAGACGCACCCAATTTTAAATGAGGAAAATCTAGAATACAATGTAAAGTATAGGTCACCGTCACAGTGATCTTCAACCAGCGGACCTCCAGATGTTGCAAAACTACAACTCCCAGCATGCCCGGACAGCCGTTGGCTGTCCGGGCATGCCAGGAGTTGTAGTTTTGCAACATCTGGAGGTCCGCAGGTTGAAGACCACTGGTATACGAGGTAATATTCACCTGTCCCCGCCGCTCCGGACCCGTCACCGCTGCCCTGGATGTCGCCCTCCATCGCTGTTGCCGCGTCCCCGGGGTGTCCCCGTCGCTCCGGAACATCTCTGCTGCCCGGTATCCTCGCTCTCTGTCGCCGCCATCACGTCGCTACGCACGCCTCTACGCACGCCGCTCCTATTGGACGATGGGGCGTCGTGTGCAATGACGTGATGACGACAAAGGAGAGCGCCGGCCATGCAGGGGATCCCGACACGGAGCAGACACCGAGGAGGCAGGTTAGTGTCACTTTCGCTTCAGACGCGCCGGTCAGCTTTGATCGCCGCGTCTGAAGGGTTAATACAGGACATCACCGCGATCGGTGATGTCCTGTATTAGCCGCGGGTCCCGGCCGTTGATGGCCGCAGGGACCGCCGCGATAGGTTTGTATTCGCCATATAAGACGCACCAAATTCCCCCCAGTTTTGGGGAAGAAAAAGTGCGTCTTATATGGCGAAAAATACAGTAGGTTTTATTTTATTTTACTACTTTACTTTACTACTAAAAATTATAACTACATGCACCAAAATTAGTATGTTAAAAATGGTCATCTTCTGACCCCTATAACTTTTCTATTTTTCTGCATACGGGGCTATGCGTGGGCTCATTTTTTGCGCAGTGGTCTGAAGTTTTTATGGGTGCCATTTTTGTTTTGATTGCTTTTTATAAATTTTTTTAGGGTATACAAAATGTCCCCCAAATTTTTTTTTTTACTTATATGACATTGACGGACAGTTTAATTAATGTTATAATTTTATAGTTTGGACTTTCTAGAGGACCCAACTTTCCTATCCACTTCTCTGGAATTGTCCTGAAACATCCCTATAAGTGAAGGGAAAATGTCCCTGAGCCACGTCCCATCCCCGATACGCATATGCGTATTTCAGTGCTAGCAAAATCTATGGGTGTTTATTATTACTCTCATAGACTTGAAAGATGCATATGCATCAAACACCCTACCCTTAAAGGGGTATTCCAGGATTTTTATTTTATTTGACTATGCTACAGGGGCTGTAAAGTTGATGTAGTTCACAATATAATGTCTGTACCTGTGTGTGACGGTGGTCTCACCATTCTTCTGTGATTAGTGCCCCAATATTTATTTTTAACAGCATACAAAATGACTCATGTCTCTGGATTTACCAGGTTGCAGTGCGTAGAGACATGACATCACTAGTCAGGTGATCAGAGGGAGTCTGTCCTGCTCAATCATGCAACAGCTGTAGGCCCCTGGTTAGAAAACACTGTGTTTAAATGGGTGGGGTGGCTGATGTGTGGGAGGGAGGAAAGTGACCTCAAACTTTCAAGCATGGAACTATGGGATGTGTAGTTTAGAGAACAAAATCCAACAGGAAATACCCAGTTCTGGCAGTCATGTACTAAAATTAACTTATTGTGGATAACCCCTTTATTTGAATCTCTCACACAAACCATTTATCTGGACGTGGTAGAGGCTGGTGACCAGATGTTCCGTCTGAACCTCTGGGCAAAGATTGTGCATTAGATAAGAGATCAGTTGGGGCCCCTGGTCAGTCAACATATCTTTGGGGAACCCCACACATGAGAAGATGCTCAACAGGCCATCGGTATCCTTGTCAGCCCTGATAGAAGACAATGACACTGCCTCTGGGTATTGAGCGGCATGGGTTCTGGTTCAGGATCAGGCTCCTGAGGTTCTAGGTACAACATCTCTCAGGGACGTGCACACGTAGGCTTCAAAGGGGGCTTGAGCCCCTGCCCTCATGCTGGTATAACCTGGGTATATACTGTATATAATTATATATGTACAGCTGGTATAAGTTATATATCTCCTGTATATAGTGATATGGACCATGCTGGTATAACCTGGTATATACTGTATATAATTATATATGTACAGCTGGTATAAGTTATATATCTCCTGTATATAGTGATATGGACCATGCTGGTATAACCTGGGTATATACTGTATATAATTATATATGTACAGCTGGTATAAGTTATATATCTCTTGTATATAGTGATATGGACCATGCTGGTACAACCTGGTATATACTGTATATAATATATATGTACAGCTGGTATAAGTTATATATCTCCTGTATATAGTGATATGGACCATGCTGGTATAACCTGGTATATACTGTATATAATTATATATGTACAGCTGGTATAAGTTATATATCTCCTGTATATAGTGATATGGACCATGCTGGTACAACCTGGTATATACTGTATATAATATATATGTACAGCTGGTATAAGTTATATATCTCCTGTATATAGTGATATGGACCATGCTGGTATAACCTGGGTGTATACTGTATATAATATATATGTACAGCTGGTATAAGTTATATATCTCCTGTATATAGTGATATGGACCATGCTGGTATAACCTGGGTATATACTGTATATAATATATATGCACAGCTGGTATAAGTTATATATCTCCTGTATATAGTGATATGGACCATGCTGGTATAACCTGGTATATACCATATATAATTATATATGTACAGCTGGTATAAGTTATATATCTCCTGTATATAGTGATATGGACCATGTTGGTATAACCTGGTATATACTGTATATAATATATATGTACAGCTGGTATAAGTTATATATCTCCTGTATATAGTGATACGGACCATGCTGGTATAACCTGGTATATACTGTATATAATTATATATGTACAGCTGGTATAAGTTATATATCTCTTGTATATAGTGATATGGACCATGCTGGTATAACCTGGTATATACTGTATATAATTATATATGTACAGCTGGTATAAGTTATATATCTCCTGTATATAGTGATATGGACCATGCTGGTATAACCTGGTATATACTGTATATAATATATATGTACAGCTGGTATAAGTTATATATCTCCTGTATATAGTGATATGGACCATGCTGGTATAACCTGGGTATATACTGTATATAATATATATGTACAGCTGGTATAAGTTATATATCTCCTGTATATAGTGATATGGACCATGCTGGTATAACCTGGGTATATACTGTATATAATATATATGTACAGCTGGTATAAGTTATATATCTCCTGTATATAGTGATATGGACCATGCTGGTATAACCTGGGTATATACTGTATATAATTACATATGTACAGCTGGTATAAGTTATATATCTCCTGTATATAGTGATATGGACCATGCTGGTATAACCTGGGTATATACTGTATATAATATATATGTACAGCTGGTATAAGTTATATATCTCCTGAATATAGTGATATGGACCATGCTGGTATAACCTGGGTATATACTGTATATAATTATATATCTACAGCTGGTATAAGTTATATATCTCCTGTATATAGTGATATGGACCATGCTGGTATAACCTGGGTATATACTGTATATAATATATATGTACAGCTGGTATAAGTTATATATCTCCTGAATATAGTGATATGGACCATGCTGGTATAACCTGGGTATATACTGTATATAATTATATATGTACAGCTGGTATAAGTTATATTTATCTCCTGTAAATAGTGATATGGACCATGTTGGGATAACCTGGGTATATACTGTATATAATTATATATATATATATATATATATATATATATATATATATATATATATATGAATATGCAAAGCAGCTCATTACATCACCTTTTCAGGTAATGTTCCCTGGTATCAGCTTAGCTCCTGTTAAGGAATATAAAAAGCTGATCAGGATTTTATGCCAAGCCAGAGTAGTCTGGCTTGGCATAAAATCCCGATCAGCTTTTTATATTCCTTAACAGGAGCTAAGCTGATACCAGGGAACATGACCTGAAAATGTGATGTAATGAGCTGCTTTGCATATTCCCCTACCCAGAATGCCCGCGGAGTGCTTAATGGCCTTCTGGAGCTCCGTTACACCAGGAGTGGTGGCCTCGCCCTGAGGTAAATACTCATCCTCTTTAGCTGCTCTCAGGCCTCTTAACCCAGCCAAGCCAGATCACCCTGCTCTGTACTGACGAGTGGCAAAAACCACGAAACAGCTGTCCAGGCGGTGGTCTCATGGCCCTTCCTACTGGTCTGGTGGGGGTGACAGTAGTTCTGCAGGGGTGGCCATCCTGATCAGGGGAGGTAACTTTGCACTTGATTCCGTCCGGGAGCTCGTCTGTGGCAGACTTCTCGTCGCAGACGGTTCCTGGGCGGGTGAGCCCATGCGGCTCATCAACGTGTATGCCTCCCCTGAAAAGAATGTCTGTGATGTCTGAACACAGTGCTCTCTGCTGACCTCTGCTGTCCATTTTAGGAACTGTCCAGTGCAGCATATGTTTGCTATGGAGATTTTCTCCTGCTCTGGACAGTTCCTAAAATGGACAGCAGAAGTCAGCAGAGAGCACTGTAGTCATGACATCAGAGGAAATGCATTTCTTTTCTGGATTTCTCTTTAGTATACAGACCCTAAAAAGTACTGGAAGGATTAAGATTTTTTAATAGAAGTAATTTACAAATTTGTTTATCTTTCTGACACCAGTTGATTTAAAAAAAAAAGAGTTTTCCACTGGAGTACCCCTTTAACAATAGGTTCCTTACTGGAGACCAGGATGCTGACAGTGTAGCGTGCCACAGAAAAGTATACCTACCCTATTAAAGACAGGTTAATACATTCTATAGAACAGTTCAAGATAAGAAGCAGAGGCACCGGCACATACACCACCAGCAGTTAGCGAGGTGATCCCTAATAATGCTCTACTTCAAGCACCTGCCCTAATTGCGGGGGTGCACAAAGCCAACTCTCATGTGACAAGCAAAGAAACTGAAGAAACTTGCAGAACTACAACTCCCAGCATGCCTGGACAGCCAACAGCCTTTGGCTCTTTGAGCATGCTGGGAATTGAAGTTTAGGAAACAGCTGGAGGCACACTGGTTGGTCAACATTAGACTAGAATGTGACAAGCAAAGAAACTGAAGAAAAAACAGCAGCCAGCACTCACCATTCAGGGGTCTTTATTGAAGGTATCGGTGCACATACATAGCTTCGGCGTGCAGGGTCTTAGAGGCAGGGGTCTTGGGACAGCACTGTTTTCCGCACTACAGGCGCTTCCACTAGCCGATGCACTCGTGCACCACAAATAAGACCCCTCTGTCTGTTATATGTTCCGAAGAGTCGGACACTAGATAGTCCTGCTGTATGAAGCCTCTAGTGCCCGATGCTGGGCTGCACTACTAACTCCTCACCCCGTCGTAAGTGTACGTCGTCTACGTACTGCTGCCTCAGTGCTGCGCCGTTCAGAGTCGCCCTAAGAGATAGGAATAGGAAAACTTCCGTCAGTAGGACCAGTACCTGGTCCTACTGACGGAAGTTTTCCTATTCCTATCTCTTAGGGCGACTCTGAACGGCGCAGCACTGAGGCAGCAGTACGTAGCAGTGTACCACTCACCCTAGTGCTCACCACCAGTGCCCTGTGACTCTGCTATAGTACCTGAGGGTGCAGATATGCCATTCAGGAACATAGAAAAGCTAAGTGAGAATGTCTCAACCAGCTTTCCCTTGCTCCTGAATGGCACATCTGCTTATAGCAGTGTGTGACAGTGAAACCTTGCAATGATTACAGGGTCATGATTACCAGTTCTGACTGTCAAACACAGCTTTCCCAGGCTTCTGAATGGAACATCTGCTTAGTACAGTAACCACATGGTCAGTTGGACACCATTACTACCCCCTGCACAATTACAGGGGCTATTTTATGAGTTGTAAAATGTGCCTGTGCGTAAATTGATACAGCTATAAGCAGATATGACATTCAGAAGTATGGAAAAGCTAAGCAAGACATTCTCACCAAGCTCGTCTATGCTTGTGAATGGCATATCTGTGTATAGCTGTATCAATTTATGCAAGGCAAACTTCAGAACTCATATAATAGTCCCTGTAAATTACTGGCGACCTGGACTCACCACTAATGACAGACATGTTCATCATTAACCCTTCAGGTGACACAGTTATTTCAGATCTCGGAGCTCAAGAGTAGGGTCACACAGAATGGATCCACAGTGTATTTTAGGCTGCGGATCCTCCGATGACCCGACCCTATAGTGTGCCTCCAGCTGTTCCCCCCTGTGTGCTGCTCACACAGGGACTTGAGAGTCACCACGCACCACGCACATGCGCAGTGTACTCAGACATCGTGGCGGCTCTGCAATGTCTATGAGTACACTGCGAGTATGCAAGGCGACTTGCAGGCCCGTGTGGTTGCTCGGAATGGCACATTGCCGCTGCGAGCAGCACACAGGGGGGAATAGCTGAAGGCACATAAAAGGGTCAGGTCATAGGCGGATCTGCAGCATAAAATACTCTGCAGATCCATTCCGTGTGACCCTACCCTTAAAGTGAGAAATGACAGGTGGCAGGGCTTTGAGGGGTCTGATCGGGACCTCCGCAGAGCAGTGGTCCTGATTACCTCCAAGCCACCTGATCGTCGCCGTTCTTATACAGTCTACTAAGGCAGGCTGTATAAGCAGAGCGCCGATAGAACTGATCAGTGCACACAACAGTACCAGCATTGATTGCTCATACAAGTTAATTTAGAGTACTTAAAAAGTGTAAAAATAAATAAAAAAAATATTTTTAAATAGATAAATAAACCCTTCCCATAATAAAAATTCAAATCACCCTGCTTTTCCATTTTTCAAAATAAATGAATAAAAAAATTAGATATTTGGTATCACCGCATTTGGATTTGTCCAAACTAAAATAATATGACATTATTGACCCCACACATTGAAAAAACGAAAACGAAAAAAATTCCAAAGTCTGGAATTGCAATTTTTTTTTATCACAACCCAGAATAAAATTGTTAAAAAGTGATCAAAAAGTCTCATCTACACCAAATTGGGACAGATAAAAACAAAAGATCACAGTGACGGAAGAATAATCCTCGACACAGCTCTACAGATGAAAAACTAAAAAAGTTAAAAAGGTCAGAACAGGGCAATTTTAGGCATACTCATAAAAAATGAATAAAAGAAAGTAGATTAAAAAAAAATTGTAAAAAATCCAATTGCAGTAGCATAGACTTGAAGAATCAATATAACATCAGTTTGACCACATACTTTTTTTTCAATTTCATCTCACAAATAATAATTTTTTGTTTTTTTCTGTATATTTTATGGAAAAATAAAGGCCGTCTTCAGAAAGTACAAATTAGTCCCGCAAAAAACAAGCCCTTATTTGGCTCTGTTGATAAAAAATAAATAAAGAGTTATGGCTTGTAAAAGGTGAGGAGAAAAAAAAATGCAAAAATGAAAACTGGTCTAGTCCCGCCGCTGGCACCCCCCACGATCTCCATGCAGCACCCGGATGCTGCTCCAGTTTTGGAACACTGTATTTCCAGGACTGGAGACATGACGTCATGCCCCTTCCATTCATGTCTATAGGAAGGGGTGTGACGCCCATCATGCCCCTCCCTATAGACATGAACGGAGGGGGCGTAGCGGGATGTCGCGTCTCCAGTCCCAGAAATCCAGCGTTTCCAAGACCGGAGCAGCACCAGGGTGCTGAACGGAGATCACGGGAGGGTTGGGGTCCCAGCGGCAGGACCCCCACGATCAGACATCTTATCCCTTATCCTTTGGACAGGGGATAAGATGTGTATGGGCGGAATACCCCTTTAAGCCCCGTGTGGCTATTGCAACACTAGAGCGTCCCTCCCAAAAGCCCGCCAAGACTTCACGTGTGAGAATCCCCTCCGCAGCATAGCTACCTCCCCTGAAGTCTAAACCGGATCTATACTGTGCACTTTACTTGTGCTATATTAGGCTCCTAATAACACAACTCATAAACCTGTCATTCCAATACGGATACCTGACAGCAGAGTGGCCTCCAATATTAAAGAGATACGCCCCCTTATATAATGCTGGGGCGGTCATATTATGGATATGATTATATTTGGGAAAACATAATATATGAAAAAACAACATAACTTGTACTAGACAATAATAAAATACAAAACAATACAGTATAATATAATACAACATAATATGATACAGTGCAGTATAACATAATACATTCCAATATTACATGAGGTAATAAGATGTAATATACAATATTATACAGTATAATATAATACAACATACCGTATATACTCGAGTATAAGTCGAGTTTTTCAGCACGATTTTTCGTGCTGAAAACGTCCCCCTCGGCTTATACTTGAGTGAACTCTCCGCCTGTCAATCCCTTCATCAGTGGTCTTCAATCTGCAGACCTCTAGATGTTGCAAAACTACAACTCCCAGCATTCCCCGGACAGCCACCGGCTGTCCAGGCATGCTGGGAGTTGTAGTTTTGAAACATCTGGAGGTCCACAGGTTGAAGACCACTGCGGCCTTCGTGTTGCCTTGACGACGACGCACAGGGACGTCCGTGCGCAGCAGACGTCCCTGTGCGTCGTCGTCAAGGCAACGTCACTAGTCTGGGGCCGGGCCTGGAGCGGAGAAGAGGGGCCCCCTGGTGAAAATGTACAGCCCGGAACGACTAACCCTCCCCACCGGACGGTCCCTGCAGCATAGATGGCCCGGACCAGCTCACCCTTCCTTTCCACCGAGGGGAGATGAGTAGAAAAACTATAGGGGGGGTCTGGATGATGACGAAGGTTGCAGTGGTCTTCAACCTGCGGACCTCCAGATATTTCAAAACTACAATTCCGGGCATGCTGGGAGTTGTAGTTTTGCAACATCTGGAGGTCCGCAGGTTGAAAACCACTGATTGAAGGCATTGACAGGCGGTGATGATGAAGGGGGGTGATAATGACAGGGGTCTGGATGATGACAGGGGGGATGATGACGGGGTGATGATGATGACATGGGGGGGGATGATGTATTTCCCACCCTAGGCTTATAGTCGAGTCAATAACTTTTCTTGGGTTTTTGGGGTGAAATTAGGGGCCTCGGCTTATATTCGGGTCGGCTTATACTCGAGTATATACGGTAATATGATACAGTACAGTATCATTTACTAATTTCAATATTGCATGATGTAATAAGTTGTAATATAATATAGTATGATACAATAAAGTATAATGTACTACTATACAATATGATACCATACAATAACGTATAATACATTACAACATAATATCATACAGTACAGTATAACTTACTACATTTCAATATTAAATGATGTAATAAGATGTAATATACAGTAATACAGTATAGTATGATACAATAAAGTATAATGTACTACTATACAATATAATCCCATACAATACAGTTAAATAAAACATGACATGATACAGTACAGTATAACATAATACATTTTAATATCACATGATGTAATAAGACGTAATATAATGAAGTATAGTATGATACAATAAAGTATAATGTACTACTATGCAATATAATACCATACAATACGGTAAAATAAAACATAACATGATACAGTACAGTATAACATAATACATTTTAATATTACATGATGTAATAAAATGTAATATAATAAAGTATAGTATGATACAATAGAGTATAATGTACTACTATACAATATAATACCATAAAATACAATATAATATAATGCAACATAATATGATACAGTGCAGTATCATTCACTAATTTCAATATTACATGATGTAATAAGATGTAATATAATATGGTATAGTATGATACAATAAAGTATAATGTACTACTATACAATATAATACCATACAATACAGTATAATACAACCTAATATGATACAGTACAGTAAAACATAATACATTTTAATATCACATGATGTAATATAATAAAGTATAGTATGATACAATACGGTATAATGTACTACTATACAATATAATACCATAAAATACAGTATAATATAATACAACATAACATGATACAGTACAGTATCATTTACTAATTTCAATATTACATGATGTAATAAGTTGTAATATAACATAGTATGATACAATAAAGTATTATGTACTACCATACAATATGATACCATACAATAACGCATAATATATTACAACATAATATGATACAGTACAGTATCATTCACTAATTTCAATATTACATGATGTAATAAGATGTAATATAATATGGTATAGTATGATACAATAAAGTATAATGTACTACTATACAATATAATACCATACAATACAGTATAATACAACCTAATATGATACAGTACAGTAAAACATAATACATTTTAATATCACATGATGTAATATAATAAAGTATAGTATGATACAATACGGTATAATGTACTATTATACAATATAATACCATAAAATACAGTATAATATAATACAACATAACATGATACAGTACAGTATCATTTACTAATTTCAATATTACATGATGTAATAAGTTGTAATATAACATAGTATGATACAATAAAGTATTATGTACTACCATACAATATAATACCATAAAATACAATATAATATAATACAACATAATATGATACAGTGCAGTATCATTCACTAATTTCAATATTACATGATGTAATAAGATGTAATATAATATGGTATAGTATGATAATAAAGTATAATGTACTACTATACAATATAATACCATACAATACAGTATAATACAACATAATATGATACAGTACAGTAAAACATAATACATTTTAATAATACATGATGTAATATTATATAAGATGTGATATAATGTACTTCTATACAATGTGATCCCATACAATACAATATAATACTATATTACATAATGTATAATACAACAAACAGTAATGATACCATATATAAAATAATTTAATACAATGTACTATGCAATAGAGTATAATGTGCTACTATAAAAAAATATACTATGACACAATTCCATATAACATGAGTCAATGTTATATTACATAATTAAATATTACAACATAATATAGTATACTACGGTTTTAGGTCCGGTCCAAAACCGCATACGGGTCAAAACTGAGCCGACCGGGGTCACCATTTGACTCCGGTCGGGTCATTAAAGTAAATGGAGTCACGGGCTGATCCGGCCGGGGTACGGGAGCGCTCGGTTTGCCCCTCCCCCCGCCAGATTCGGCACCCGTATGTACAAAACGTGGTGTGAATGCAGCCTTACGTGATACAATCCAATATGATATCACAAGATACAATACAACAGAGTATAATGTATCAATACAATATAATGCAACATAATGCTATATATAATAATATATTACTATATGATTTTATACAATACAATATAAGATAATATAATGCAATATGATACAATACAATACAACATAATGCAATATAATGCTATATATAATAATATATTACTATATAATTTTATGCAATACAATATAAGATAATATAATGCAATATGATACAATAGGATGCAATACAACATAAAATACAATACTGTATAATGTACGGCTATACAAAATGGTATACATACTGTATGATACACTGCTATCGCACATCATAATATATTTCCCTATGATATACAGCAATGAAATGTAATATTATATAATATGATGCAATATATTATAATATGATACAAAGCCATATAATGCAATACAATGCAACAGAATAGGATACAATGCTTTACCATATAATACCGTTATACCATACAGTACTACCTAACATAATATAGTGACCACATAGATAAAATAATAATTATGATCTATAATAACGCGCCCAATTCTAGTGTTGAGCACGAATATTCGTACTGCTAATTTTTATTGCTAATATCGGCACTTCGCGATTTTGCGAATATTTAGAATATAGTGCTATATATTTGTAATGACGAATATTCTTTTTTTTTTTTGTGTTTTTTTTTCATGCAAATTTTCCCTGCGAATTAGTCGCATGAAGAAAAAGAAGTGAACGAACATAGCGAATAATGGGAATTTTGCGAACATAGGATGAATAATCGTCAATAGGTTCTCAAAATATTGCAAATTCGAATATGGCCCCTGCCGCTCATCACTACCCAATTCTTTGTGCGATGTCCAGGCGGCCATATTACTGTTCTTCTGTTCCAATCAGTTCATTCGTTCCTGTGGAAATTATAGTTTGGTTTCCATCCTCATAGAAATGTTCTATGTATCATAATGGCTTTGTAAACTCTGAAACGTGTCCAAGAAACACGTCGGGCGGCAAGTTAGATGTGTCACGTGACATTTTATTAGAAAGCCCATATGTCTCATCTAGACTGTCACATCTGTCACCCGTCTTTTTTGCCGCTAATAACGGCCGCATTAATGTCGCAGTGTACAGATTTCAATGGAGAAGGTTGACCAAGCTAATTGCGCTCAATAGGTGACAACACTGACGTGAATGCACCAAATCAGCTCAGCGTTTGGGAAAAACTGTTCTGAACCCTGGAGTCGGCACCGGGAGCTCGTGACGTCCTATCCCCGCCCCCTCATGATGTCACGCCCCGCCCCCTCAATGCAAGTCTATGGGAGGGGGCGTGACTACGTCACGCCCCCTCCCATAGACTTGCATTGAGGGGGCGGGGCGTGACATCATGAGGGGGCGGGGATAGGACGTCAAGAGATTTGTAAATTACTTCTATTTAAAAATATTAATCCTTCCAGTACTTATCAGCTGCTGTATACTACACAGGAAGTTATGTAGTTCTTTCCAGTCTGACCACAGTGCTCTCTGCTGACACCTCTGTCCATGTCAGGAACTGTCCAGAGCAGGAGAGGTTTGCTATAGGGACAACTCCTAATAAAGACACAGGTGTCAGCACCGTGGTCGGACTGGGAAGAACTACACAACTCCCGCTGGAGCATACAGCAGCTGATAAGTACTGGCAGGATTAAGATTTTTTAATGGAAGTAATTTACAAATCTGTTTAACTTTCTGGAGCCAGTTGATATTAAATAGAATAGTTTTCCACCGGAGTACCCCTTTAAGTAATTTTCCTCCGATGATCCATTATCCCCCATGGAATTAATATTCTACGTCCCCACCATGAAAAGATGGCTGCCAGGGAGTCACTAACCCTCTAGTGTACTATGACATACTATACCGCCCATTGGAGTAATGAGGTTTGTTTTATTTTCCTGGTGTCCTGGGGATTTTGGGTAAACAGCGTCCGGAGCCAGAAGAGAGTGCTGAGCAAATCCATTCCTCCACCTCGCTGCACGAGTATTTATAGCCAAGAGATTTACATGAACTGAGAGACCTGAACTGAACCACGAGCAACGCCAGATCCAGTGCCGTAGTGTCATCTATCTATATATCTATTTATCTACACCAAATACTAAAAAGTACTCCGGCACTCCAAAAATGAGGGGGAATAAGGTTTATTAACCTGACATCAAAGCAACGTTTCAGCTGCCCGATTGCAGCCAAATTCCAGATCAAGGAGGAGCTTGAGAAAGGCTGCAATCGGGCAGTTGAAACGTTGCTTTGATGTCAGGTTAATAAACCTTATTCACCCTCATTTTTAGAGTGCCGGAGTACTTTTTTTGTATTTGGTGCGGATATCTGTACATCCCCTTGCCTGGGATGTTCCACTGCAGGCACCCACTGACTTGCACCGTGTGGTAGTGCTGCTCCATCAGTTTTTATTTTATCTATTTATCTATCTATTTATCTGTCTATCTATCTCATATCTATCTATTTCATATCCATCTATCTATCTATCTATTTCATATCTATCTATCTATCTATCTATCTCTCTATCTAATAGATATCTATCTATCTATCTCATATCTAGCTATCTATCTATCTATCTCATATCTATCTATCTATCTATCTATCTCATATCTATCTATTTCACATCTATCTATCTATCTCTCTATCTCATATCTATCTATTTCACATCTATCTATCTATCTCTCTATCTCATATCTATCTATCTCATATCTATCTATTTCATATCTATCTATCTATCTATCTCATATCTATCTATCTTTCTATCTATCTATCTATCTATCTATCTATCTATCTATCTATCTATCGCATATCTATCTGTGGTGTCATAGAAACATAGATTGTGACGGCAGATAAGAACCATTTGGCCCATCTAGTCTGCCCAATAATCTGAATTAGAGATGAGCGAACTTACAGTAAATTCGATTCGTCACGATCTTCTCGGCTCGGCAGTTGATGACTTTTCCTGCATAAATTAGTAAAGCTTTCAGGTGCTCCCGTGGGCTGGAAAAGGTGGATACAG
This sequence comes from Hyla sarda, assembly GCF_029499605.1. Lineage (NCBI taxonomy): Eukaryota > Metazoa > Chordata > Amphibia > Anura > Hylidae > Hyla > Hyla sarda. The sequence goes on from NC_079195.1 coordinate 23,699,938, forward strand.
TCCTAGGGGACTCTTTCCTAGGACTGTATCCACCTTTTCCAGCCCACCGGAGCACCGGAAAGCTGAACTAATTTATGCAGGAAAAGTCATCAACTGCCGAGCCGAGAAGTTCGTGACGAATCGAATTTACTGTAAGTTCGCTCATCTCTATTCTGAATCCTATCAATAGTCTCTGGCCCTATCTTATATGAAGGATAGCCTTATGCTTATCCCATGCATGTTTACATGTCCCGGTACCGTACTGCATACCGTACCATGTATGGTGGTCCCCAAAGTCAGAGTTGCTACGCTCAGGTAGGGTCCCCCAGGTGGAACAGCCCCTAGTCGCCTCTCTTCTACTCTAATTTTATAATGTTTCTATGTACATATTTAATATTGTGTATATTTAATATAATGCATATTAGTACTTACCTTGTTGGCGTCGCAGGACCTTTGGTCATGTGACTATGTTGATTTCTTTGGAGGTCCTTGGGTCACATGTTTACCCATAATTCTATGTAAAGGTGATGGACAGAAGTATTGGACCAATTAGCTCTAGTCCAGTCCCTGCCCATATAAGGGAGCTGTGGCCAATGATCGCTCTCTTGGGTTGCTGCTCTCGTGGATGCCGGACTAGCAGGAAGGATCTGCGCAACTTTCTAAAACACGCTAGGCCTGAAAACCTGACGGCCGCAGCCTAAATTAAACTGTGAGTTCTAAACTAATCCCCACTAAAGCTAGCGTGGCTACTGGACCGCAACTAAATCCCCTAAATCCAGTGAAACAGTGCATATCAGTCTACGGACTCTAAAACGCTTAAAGTCCCAACCACTGTCAATCTCTAAGAGACTTTGCCTGTATAGAGACTGTTCCAGTTATGAAGCTTGCATAAAATCTTCAGTAAAGTTCCAACTGTTTTCAGCAAACTCTCCAGTTGTGGACATTTAATTATTCTCTACCTCCCTATTGCTCTTGGGAAGGGTGGCAGTAGGACAAGCATTACAGAGGAGCCCGCACCCTGGCGTCACGAATAGGAAGGGTTAACCAGACAACCTTTATTCACCGCACAGCTACACCCCATATACCCTTCTCCCCCAGGCTATCACATATCTATCTATCTCATATCTATCTCTCTATTTCATATCTATCTATCTCATATCTATCTATCTATCTCATATCTATCTGTCTATCTATCTCATATCTATCTATCTATCTATCTAAAGAAAATCCATGTGAAAACAGCACAATCGCCTTGTTTGAAAACAGTAATTTATGTGCACGCCATGCCTTGGACTCCTGATCAAGGAATCCCAACTAGATAGATAGATAAAAATGGCAGCACACAAAAAAGTAAGGTGCAAAAAAATGTGGTGTTTATTCCATCATCTCACAACACAGAATGCAATGTTTCCACAGCCTCTCGCTGCCTTTTTCAAGCATCATCATGATTGAAAAAGGCAGCGAGAGGCTGCGGAATCTATCTATCTATCTATATCATATCTATCTATCTCCTATCTATCTCATATCTATCTATCTATCTCATATCTATATATCTATCTATCTATATCCTATCTATCTATCTATCTCATATCTATCTATCTCATATCTATATATCTGTTACGCCGAGCGCTCCGGGTCCCCGCTCCTCCCCGGAGCGCTCGCTACACTCTCGCTACTGCAGCGCTCCGGTCAGATCCACTGACCCGGTGCGCTGCGATACTGCCTCCAGCCGGGATGCGATTCGCGATGCGGGTGGCGTCCGCTCGCGATGCGCACCCCGGCTCCCGTACCTGACTCGCTCTCCGTCGGTCCTGTCCCGGCGCGGGAGGTCCCGCTCCCTAGGGCGCGCGCGCGCCGGGTCTCTGCGATTTAAAGGGCCACTGCGCCGCTGATTGGCGCAGTGGTTCTAATTAGTGTGTTCACCTGTGCACTCCCTATGTATACCTCACTTCCCCTGCACTCCCTCGCCGGATCTTGTTGCCATTGTGCCAGTGAAAGCGTTTCCTTGTGTGTTCCTAGCCTGTGTTCCAGACCTCCTGCCGTTGCCCCTGACTACGATCCTTGCTGCCTGCCCCGACCTTCTGCTACGTCCGACCTTGCTTCTGTCTACTCCCTTGTACCGCGCCTATCTTCAGCAGTCAGAGAGGTTGAGCCGTTGCTAGTGGATACGACCTGGTCACTACCGCCGCTGCAAGACCATCCCGCTTTGCGGCGGGCTCTGGTGAACACCAGTAGTGACTTAGAACCGGTCCACTAGCACGGTCCACGCCAATCCCTCTCTGGCACAGAGGATCCACCTCCTGCCAGCCGGCATCGTGACAGTAGATCCGGCCATGGATCCCGCTGAAGTTCCTCTGCCAGTTGTCGCCGACCTCACCACGGTGGTCGCCCAGCAGTCACAACAGATAGAGCAACAAGGCCACCAGCTGTCTCAACTGACCGTGATGCTACAGCAGCTACTACCTCAGCTTCAGCAATCATCTCCTCCGCCAGCTCCTGCACCTCCTCCGCAGCGAGTGGCCGCTTCAGGCCTACGACTATCCTTGCCGGATAAATTTGATGGGGACTCTAAATTTTGCCGTGGCTTTCTTTCTCAATGTTCCCTGCACTTGGAGATGATGTCGGACCAGTTTCCTACTGAAAGGTCTAAGGTGGCTTTCGTAGTCAGCCTTCTGTCTGGAAAAGCTCTGTCATGGGCCACACCGCTCTGGGACCGCAATGACCCCGTCACTGCCTCTGTACACTCCTTCTTCTCGGAAATTCGAAGTGTCTTTGAGGAACCTGCCCGAGCCTCTTCTGCTGAGACTGCCCTGTTGAACCTGGTCCAGGGTAATTCTTCCGTTGGCGAGTACGCCGTACAATTCCGTACTCTTGCTTCAGAACTATCCTGGAATAATCAGGCCCTCTGCGCGACCTTTAAAAAAGGCCTATCCAGCAACATTAAAGATGTTCTGGCCGCACGAGAAATCCCTGCTAACCTACATGAACTCATTCATCTAGCCACTCGCATTGACATGCGTTTATCCGAAAGGCGTCAGGAGCTCCGCCAGGATATGGACTTTAATCGCACGAGGCGTTTTTTCTCTCCGGCTCCTCTCTCCTCTGGTCCCCTGCAATCCGTTCCTGTGCCTCCCGCCGTGGAGGCTATGCAAGTTGACCGGTCTCGCCTGACACCTAAAGAGAGGACACGACGCCGCATGGAGAATCTCTGCCTGTACTGTGCCGGTACCGAACACTTCCTGAAGGATTGTCCTATCCGTCCTCCCCGCCTGGAAAGACGTACGCTGACTCCGCACAAAGGTGAGACAGTCCTTGATGTCAACTCTGCTTCTCCACGTCTTACTGTGCCTGTGCGGATATCTGCCTCTACCTTCTTCTTCTCTACTATGGCCTTCTTGGATTCCGGATCTGCAGGAAATTTTATCTTGGCCTCTCTCATCAACAGGTTCAACATCCCGGTGACCAGTCTCGCCAGACCCCTCTACATCAATTGTGTTAATAATGAAAGATTGGACTGTACCATACGTTTCCGCACGGAACCCCTCCTAATGTGCATCGGACCTCATCACGAAAAAATTGAGTTTTTGGTCCTCCCCAATTGCACTTCTGAAATTCTCCTTGGACTACCCTGGCTTCAACACCATTCCCCAACCCTGGATTGGTCCACAGGGGAGATCAAGAGTTGGGGTACCTCTTGTTTCAAGGACTGCCTTAAACCGGTTCCCAGTACTCCCTGCCGTGACCCTGTGGTTCCCCCTGTAACCGGTCTCCCTAAGGCCTATATGGACTTTGCTGATGTATTTTGCAAAAAACAAGCTGAGACTCTACCTCCTCACAGGCCTTATGACTGTCCTATTGACCTCCTCCCGGGCACTACTCCACCCCGGGGCAGAATTTATCCTCTGTCCGCCCCAGAGACTCTTGCTATGTCTGAGTACATCCAGGAAAATTTAAAAAAGGGCTTTATCCGCAAATCCTCCTCTCCTGCCGGAGCTGGATTTTTCTTTGTGTCCAAAAAAGATGGCTCCCTACGTCCTTGCATTGATTACCGCGGACTTAATAAAATCACGGTAAAGAACCGCTACCCCCTACCTCTTATCTCTGAACTCTTTGATCGCCTCCAAGGTGCCCACATCTTTACCAAACTGGACTTAAGAGGTGCTTATAATCTCATCCGCATCAGGGAGGGGGATGAATGGAAAACGGCATTTAACACCAGAGATGGACACTTTGAGTCTTTGGTCATGCCCTTTGGCCTGTGCAACGCCCCTGCCGTCTTCCAAGACTTTGTTAATGAAATTTTTCGTGATCTCTTATATTCCTGTGTTGTTGTGTATCTGGACGATATTCTGATTTTTTCTGCCAACCTAGAAGAACACCGCCAGCATGTCCGCATGGTTCTTCAGAGAATTCGTGACAATCAACTTTATGCCAAAATGGAGAAATGTCTGTTTGAATGTCAATCTCTTCCTTTCCTAGGATACTTGGTCTCTGGCCGGGGACTACAAATGGATCCAGACAAACTCTCTGCCGTCTTAGATTGGCCACGCCCCTCCGGACTCCGTGCTATCCAACGTTTTTTGGGGTTCGCCAATTATTACAGACAATTTATTCCACATTTTTCCACCATTGTGGCTCCTATCTTGGCTTTAACCAAAAAGAATGCCAATCCTAAGTCATGGCCTCCTCAAGCGGAAGACGCCTTTAAACGGCTCAAGTCTGCCTTTTCTTCTGCTCCCGTGCTCTCCAGACCCGACCCATCTAAACCCTTCCTATTGGAGGTTGATGCCTCCTCAGTAGGAGCTGGAGCGGTTCTTCTACAAAAAAATTCTTCCGGGCATGCTGTTACTTGTGGTTTTTTTTCTAGGACCTTTTCTCCGGCGGAGAGGAACTACTCCATCGGGGATCGAGAGCTACTGGCCATTAAATTAGCACTTGAGGAATGGAGGCATCTGCTGGAGGGATCAAAATTTCCAGTTATTATTTACACCGATCACAAGAATCTCTCCTATCTCCAGTCTGCCCAACGGCTGAATCCTCGCCAGGCCAGGTGGTCTCTGTTCTTTGCCCGGTTTAATTTTGAAATTCACTTTCGCCCTGCCGATAAGAACATTAGGGCCGATGCTCTCTCTCGTTCCTCGGATGCCTCGGAAGTAGAGCTCTCTCCGCAACACATCATTCCTCCTGACTGCCTGATCTCCACTTCTCCAGCCTCCATCAGGCAAACTCCTCCAGGGAAGACCTTCGTCTCTCCACGCCAACGCCTCGGAATCCTCAAATGGGGTCACTCCTCCCATCTCGCAGGCCATGCGGGCATCAAGAAATCCGTGCAACTCATCTCTCGTTTCTATTGGTGGCCGACTCTGGAGACGGATGTTGTTGATTTTGTGCGGGCCTGCACTGTCTGTGCCCGGGATAAGACTCCTCGCCAGAAGCCCGCTGGTCTTCTTCATCCTCTGCCTGTCCCCGAACAGCCTTGGTCTCTGATTGGTATGGACTTTATTACAGACTTACCCCCATCCCGTGGCAACACTGTTGTTTGGGTGGTCGTTGATCGATTTTCCAAGATGGCACATTTTATTCCTCTTCCTGGTCTTCCTTCAGCGCCTCAGTTGGCAAAACAATTTTTTGTACACATTTTTCGTCTTCACGGGTTGCCCACGCAGATCGTCTCGGATAGAGGCGTCCAATTCGTGTCAAAATTCTGGAGGGCTCTCTGTAAACAACTCAAGATTAAATTAAACTTTTCTTCTGCTTATCATCCTCAGTCCAATGGGCAAGTAGAAAGAGTTAACTAGGTCCTGGGTGATTATTTACGGCATTTTGTTTCCTCCCGCCAGGATGACTGGGCAGATCTTCTACCATGGGCCGAATTCTCGTATAACTTCAGAGTCTCTGAGTCTTCTTCCAAATCCCCATTTTTCGTGGTGTACGGCCGTCACCCTCTTCCCCCCCTCCCTACTCCCTTGCCCTCTGGTTTGCCCGCTGTGGATGAAATAACTCGTGATCTTTCCACCATATGGAAAGAGACCCAAAATTCTCTCTTACAGGCTTCATCACGCATGAAGAAGTTTGCTGATAAGAAAAGAAGAGCTCCCCCCATTTTTTCTCACGGAGACAAGGTATGGCTCTCCGCTAAATATGTCCGCTTCCGTGTTCCCAGCTACAAATTGGGACCACGCTATCTTGGTCCTTTCAAAATTTTGTGCCAGATTAATCCTTTCTCTTACAAACTTCTTCTTCCTCCTTCTCTTCGTATTCCTAATGCCTTTCACGTTTCTCTTCTTAAACCACTCATCATCAACCGTTTCTCTCCCAAACTTTTTTCTCCCACTCCTGTTTCCGGCTCCTCGGACATCTTCTCCGTAAAGGAGATACTGGCCTCCAAGAAGGTCAGAGGGAAAACCTTTTTTTTGGTCGATTGGGAGGGCTGTGGTCCTGAAGAGAGATCCTGGGAACCTGAGGACAATATCCTAGACAAAAGTCTGGTCCTCAGGTTCTCAGGCTCCAAGAAGAGGGGGAGACCCAAGGGGGGGGGGGGTACTGTTACGCCGAGCGCTCCGGGTCCCCGCTCCTCCCCGGAGCGCTCGCTACACTCTCGCTACTGCAGCGCTCCGGTCAGATCCACTGACCCGGTGCGCTGCGATACTGCCTCCAGCCGGGATGCGATTCGCGATGCGGGTGGCGCCCGCTCGCGATGCGCACCCCGGCTCCCGTACCTGACTCGCTCTCCGTCGGTCCTGTCCCGGCGCGCGCGGCCCCGCTCCCTAGGGCGCGCGCGCGCCGGGTCTCTGCGATTTAAAGGGCCACTGCGCCGCTGATTGGCGCAGTGGTTCTAATTAGTGTGTTCACCTGTGCACTCCCTATGTATACCTCACTTCCCCTGCACTCCCTCGCCGGATCTTGTTGCCATTGTGCCAGTGAAAGCGTTTCCTTGTGTGTTCCTAGCCTGTGTTCCAGACCTCCTGCCGTTGCCCCTGACTACGATCCTTGCTGCCTGCCCCGACCTTCTGCTACGTCCGACCTTGCTTCTGTCTACTCCCTTGTACCGCGCCTATCTTCAGCAGTCAGAGAGGTTGAGCCGTTGCTAGTGGATACGACCTGGTCACTACAGCCGCAGCAAGACCATCCCGCTTTGCGGCGGGCTCTGGTGAAAACCAGTAGTGACTTAGAACCGGTCCACTAGCACCGTCCACGCCAATCCCTCTCTGGCACAGAGGATCCACCTCCTGCCAGCCGGCATTGTGACAATATCTATCTATCTCATATCTATCTCATATCTATCTATCTATCTCATATCTATCTATCTCATATCTATATATCTATCTATCTCATATCTATCTCATATCTATCTATCTATCTATCTCATATCTATCTATCTCATATCTATCTCATATCTATCTATCTCATATCTATCTATCTATCTATCTATCTATCTCATATCTATCTATCTATCTCATATCTATATATCTATGTTTTCAGCAGGATTTTTCATCTTTTTCATGTTAGAGGTAAAAGGTCTTCTATAGTATTTTCACTGCCCCAATCTTTCTGGACACATGACACTGTATTTTTCAATTTTCTTCTACAATCCAGTTTTGCTGACCACAAAGTTATTGAAAATAATCCTCGGAGGCTTCCTTAACACTATACAGTGGGGCAAAAAGTATTTAGTCAGCCACCAATTGTGTTAAAGTTCTCCCACTTTAAAAGATGAGAGAGGCTGTAATTTTCATCATACACAGGTACACACATAGGACCTGGGGCTCCATGCAAGATCTCACCCCGTGGTGTCAATATGATCACAAGAACGGTGAGCAAAAATCCCATAACCACACGGGGGACCTAGTGAATGACCTGCTGAGAGCGGGGACCAAAGTAAGAAAGGCTACCATCAGTAACAGACTACCCTGCAGGGACTCAAATCATGCAGTGCCAGACGTGTTCCCCTGCTTAAGCCAGTACATGTCCGGGCCCGTCTGAAGTTTGCTAGATAGCATTTGGATGATCCAGAAGAAAATTGGGAGAATGTCATATGGTTAGATGAAACCAAAGTATAAATTTTTGTTAAAAACTCAACTTGTCGTGTTTGTTGGAGAAAGAATACTGAGTTGCATCCAAAGAACACCATACCTACTGTGAAGCATGGGGGTGGAAACATCATGCTTTGGGGCTGTTTTTCAGCCAAGGGACCAGGACGACTGATCAGTGTAAAGGAAAGAATGAATGGGGCCATGTATTGTGAGATTTTGAGTGAAAACCTCCTTCCATCAGCAAGGGCATTGAAGAGGAAACGTGGCTGGGTCTTTCAGCATGACAAAGATCCCAAACACACCGCCCGAGCAACAAAGGAGTGGCTTCGTAAGAAGCATTTCAAGGTCCTGGAGTGGCCTAGCCCGTCTCCAGATCCCAACCCCATAGAAAGCCTTTGGAGGGAGTTGAAAGTCCATGTTGCCCACGACAGCCCCAAAACATCACTGCTCTAGAGGAGATCTGCATGGAGGAAGGGGCCAAAATACCAGCAACAGTGTGTGAAAACCTTGTGAAGACTTACAGAAAACATTTGACCTCTATCATTGCCAACAAAGGGTATATAACAAAGTATTGAGATGAACTTTTGTTTTTGACCAAATACTTATTTTCCACCATAATTTGCAAATAAATTATTTAACCCCTTCAGGACCAAGCCCATTTTGGCCTTAAGGACCAGAGCGTTTTTTGCACATCTTTAAACATTAATAACTCTGGGATGCTTTTAGTTATCATTCTGATTCCGAGATAATTTTTTCGTGACATATTCTACTTTAACATAGTAGTACATTTTTGTGGTAACTTGCATTCTTTCTTGGTGAAAAATCCGTAAATTTGATGAAAAATTTGAAAATTTTGCATTTTTCTAACTTTGAAGCTTTCTGCTTGTAAGGAAAATGTATATTACGAATGTATATTTTTTTTATTCACATATACAATATGTCTACTTATTATATGTCTATTTATTATTTCATCATATATTTTCATCATAAAATTGATGCGTTTTTACTTTTGGAAGACACCAGAGAGCTTCAAAGTTCAGCAGCAATTTTCCAATTTTTCACAAAATTTTCAAAGTCGATGTTTTTCGGGGACCAGTTCAGTTTTGAAGTGGATTTGAAGGGTCTTCATATTAGAAATACCCCATAAATGACCCCATTATAAAAACTGCACCCCCCAAAGTATTCAAAATGACATTCAGTCAGCGTTTTAACCCTTTAGGTGTTTCACAGGAATAGCAGCAAAGTGAAGGAGAAAATTCAAAATCTTCATTCTTTACACTCACATGTTCTTGTAGACCCAATTTTTGAATTTTTGCAAGTGGTAAAAGGAGAACATTTTTACTTGTATTTGTAGCCCAATTTCTTACGAGTAAGCACATACCTCATATAACTATGTAAAGTGTTCGGCGGGCGCAGTAGAGGGCTCAGAAGGGAAGGAGCGACAAGGGGATTTTGGAGAGAACATTTTTCTGGTTTTTGGGGGGCATGTTGCATTTAGGAAGCCCCTATGGTGCCAGAACAGCAACCCCCCCCCCCACATGGCATACCATTTTGGAAACTAGACCCCTTGGGGAACATAACAAGGAATTAAGTGAGCCTTAATTCCCCACAGGTGTTTCATGACTTTTGCAAATGTAAAAAAAAAAATTATAATTTTTACCTAAAATGCTTGTTTTCCCCAAAATTTTACATTTAAAAAAAGGGTAATAGCAGAAAATACCCCTCAAAATTTGAAGCCCAAATTCTCCCGATTCAGAAAACACCCCATATGGGGGTGAAAAGTGCTCTGCTGGCGCACTACAGGTCTCAGAAGAGAAGTCACATTTGGCTTTTTGGAAGCATATTTTGCTCTGGGGGCATGCTGCATTTAGGAAGCCCCTATGGTGCCAGGACAGCAAAGAAAAAACCCACATGGCATACCATTATGGAAACTAGACCCCTCGGGGAACGTAACAAGGGGTTAAGTGAACCTTTATACCCCACAGGTGTTTCACGACTTTTGCATATGTAAAAAAATTATAATAATTTTTTACCTAAAATGCTTGTTTTCCCAAAAATTTAACATTTTTAAAAAGGGTAAAAGCAGAAAATACCCCCCAAAATTTGTAACACAATTTCTCCCGAGTACAGCGATACCCCATATGTGATCCTAAACTGTTGCCTTGAAATACGACAGGGCTTCAAAGTGAGAGCGCCATGCGCATTTGATGCCTAAATTAGGGACTTGCATAGGGGTGGACATAGGGGTATTCTACGCCAGTGATTCCCAAACAGGGTGCCTCCAGCTGTTGCAAAACTCTCAGCATGCCTGGACAGTCAACGGCTGTCCGACAATACTGGGAGTTGTTGTTTTGCAACAGCTGGAGGCTCCGTTTTGGAAACAGTGGCGTACCAGACGTTTTTCATTTTTATTGGGGAGGGGGGCTGTGTTGGGGTATGTGTATATGTAGTGTTTTTTACTTTTTATTTTATTTTGTGTTAGTGTAGTGTAGTGTAGTGTTTTTAGGGTACAGTCACACGGGCGGGGGTTCACAGTAGTTTCTCGCTGGCAGTTTGAGCTGCGGCAGAAAATTTGCCGCAGCTCAAACTTTCAGCCGGATCCTTACTGTAAACCTCCGCCCATGTGAGTGTACCCTGTAGATTCACATTGGGGGGGGGGGGGGGGGAACATCACGCTGTTGCAAAACTACAACTCCCAGCATGCGCTGACACTGTACATGCTGAGAGTTTTAGTTTTGCAACAGCTGTAGGCACAATGGTTATGTATCACTGAGTTTGTGACCACCGCTAGCCGGTTGGGGACCGGAGCCGGATGCCTGCTGAAATCATTCAGCAGGCATCCTGGCATATTGCCCAGGGGGGTCATTATGACCCCCCATGTCGGCGATCGCCGCAGATCGCTGGACAATTCAGTCCAGCGATCTGCGGCGATTCCGGGTCAATCGGGTCTCCAGTGACCCGGTGACCCGGAATTATTGGCTGATCGGGGCCGTCAGAGACGGCCCCGATCAGCCAGAGCCAGCAGGGGTGAGGTGGCACTGGTGCCACCTCACGATCGCCCTGATTCGTCGGCTGGATTACCGGCCGACCAATCAGGGCGCCTGCTGCGGGCGTCACTCCCGCACCCGCTCCGCCCCTTCCGGAGGGCGTGAGCGGGTGCGGGAAGACGACCCCGGGTGCTGGGGACCCCGATCCCCGGCGTCCATGTTGGGATCGGGGCCCCAGGAGCGACGGCGGAGGCGAGGGACAGCCTGCGATGGAGCAGCAGCAGGAGGTGAGTTACAGCCTCCTGCTGTTGCTTAGCAACAGCTCCCAGCATGCAAAAAGGGTATGCTGGGAGCTGTAGTTATGCAACAGCAGGAGGCAGACCACCACAACTCCCAGCATTCCCTTATGGGCATGCTGGGACTTATGGTTTTGCAACAGCTGGAGGCACATTTTTTCTATGGAAAAGTGTACCTTCAGCTGTTGTATAACTACAACTCCCAGCTTGCACAAACAGCTAAAGTGCATGCTGGGAGCTGTAGTGGTGCATCTGCTGGTTGCATAACTACAACTCCCAGCATGCCCGTTGGCTGTCGGTGACTGCTGAGAGTTGTAGTTTTGCAACAGCTGAAGGCACACTGGTTGTGAAACTTAGAGTTTTTTTTTTTACCTAACTCAGTGTTTCACGACCGGTGTGCCTCCAGCTGTTGCAAACTACAACTCCCAGCAGTCACCTTACATCATGCACCGTACATGCTGGGAGTTGTAGTTTTGCAACAGCTGGAGGCACACTGGTTTTGAAACACTGAGTAAGGTCACAAACTCCGTGATACATAACCAGTGTGCCCACAGCTGTTGCAAAACTAAAACTCTCAGCATGTGCAGTCTGTCAGCGCATGCTGGGAGTTGTAGTTTTGCAACAGCTGGATGTCCCCCCCAATGTGAATGTACAGGGTACACTCACATGGGCGGAGGCTTACAGTAAGTATCGGGCTGCAAGTTTGAGCTGCAGCAAATTTTCTGCAACAGCTCAAACTGCCAGCGAGAAACTACTGTGAACCCCCGCCCGTGCGACTGTACCCTAAAAACACTACACTACACTAACAAAAAATAAAATAAAAAGTAAAAAACACTACATATACACATACCCCTACACAGCCCCCCTCCCCTCCCCAATAAAAATGAAAAACGTCTGGTACGCCACGGTTTCCAAAACGGAGCCTCCAGCTGTTGCAAAACAACAACTCCCAGTATTGTCGGACAGCTGTTGACTGTCCAGGCATGCTGGGAGTTTTGCAACAGCTGGAGGCACCCTGTTTGGGAATCACTGGCGTAGAATACCCCTATGTCCACCCCTATGCAATCCCTAATTTAGGCCTCAAATGCGCATGGCACTCTCACTTTGGAGCCCTGTCGTATTTCAAGGCAACAGTTAAGGGTCACATATGGGGTATCGCCATACTCGGAAGAAATTGGGCTTCAAATTTTGGAGGGTATTTTCTGCTTTTACCCTTTTTAAAAATGTAAAGTTTTTGGGAAAAGAAGCATTTTAGGTAAAAATTATTATTTTTTTTTTACATAAGCAATAGTCGTGAAACGCCTGTGGGGTATTAAGGTTCACTTAACCCCTTGTTACATTCCCCGAGGGCTCTAGTTTCCATAATGGTATGCCATGTGGGGTTATTTTGCGGTCCTGGCACCATAGGGGCTTCCTAAATGCGGCATGCCCCCAGAGCAAAATTTGCTTTCAAAAAGCCAAATGTGACTCCTTCTCTTCTGAGACCTGTAGTGCGTCAGCAGAGCAATTTTCACACCCATATGGGGTGTTTTCTGAATAGGGAGAAATTGGGCTTCAAATTTTGTGGGGTATTTTCTGCTTTAACCCTTTGTATAAATGTACATTTTTTGGGAAACCAAGCATTTTAGGTAAATTTTTTTATTTTTTTTTACATATGCAAAAGTCGAGAAACACCTGTAGGGTATTAAGGTTCACTTTACCCCTTGTTACGTTCCCCGAGGGGTCTAGTTTCCAAAATGGTATGCCATGTGTTTTTTTTTTGCTGTCCTGGCAGCATAGGGGCTTCCTAAATGCGGCATGCCCCCAGAGCAAAATTTCCTTCAAAAAAGCCAAATGTGACTCCTTCTCTTCTGAGACCTGTAGTGCGCCAGCAGAGCACTTTTCACCCCCATATGGGGTGTTTTCTGAATCGGGAGAAATTGGGCTTCAAATTTTGGGGGGTATTTTCTGCTATTACCCTTTTTAAAAATGTAAAACTTTAGGGAAACCAAGCATTTTAGGTAAAAATTTTTTTTTTTTTTTTACATATGCAAAAGTCGTGAATCACCTGTGGGGTATTAAGGTTCACATTACCCCTTGTTACGTTCCCCGAGGGGTCTAGTTTCCAAAATGGTATGTCATGTGGGGTTTTTTCTTTGCTGTTCTGGCACCATAGGGGCTTCCTAAAGGTGACATGCCCCCCAAAAACCATTTGACGCTCCTTCCCTTCTGAGCCCTCTACTGCGCCCGCCGAACACTTTACATAGACACATGAGGTATGTGCTTACTCGAGAGAAATTGGGTTTCAAATACAAGTAAAAATTTTCTCCTTTTTACCCCTTGCAAAAATTCAAAAATTGGGTCTACAAGAACATGCGAGTGTAAAAAATGAAGATTGTGAATTTTCTCCTTCACTTTGCTGCTATTCCTGTGAAACCCGTAAAGGGTTAAAACGCTTACTGAATGTCATTTTGAATACTTTGGGGGGTGTAGTTTTTATAATGGGGTCATTTGTGGGGTATTTCTAATATGAAGACCCTTCAAATCCACTTCAAACCTGAACTGGTCCCTGAAAAAAAGCGAGTCTTCCAAAAGTAAAAACACGTCAATTTTATGATGCAAACATAAAGTAGACATATTGTATATGTGAATAAAAAAAAAAATATTTGGAATATCCATTTTCCTTACAAGCAGAGAGCTTCAAAGTTAGAAAAATGCTAAATTTTCAAATTTTTCATCAAATTTTGGGATTTTTCACCAAGAAAGGATGCAAGTTATCAGAATGATAACTAAAAGCATCTCAGAGTTATTAATGTTTAAAGTGACAGTGGTCAGATGTGCAAAAAATGGCCGAGTCCTTAAGGTGAAAAAGGGCTCAGTCCTTAAGGGGTTAAAAATCAGACAATGTGATTTTATGGATTTTTTCCTCCTTCTGTCTCTCATAGTTGAGGTTATAACCTATGATGATAATTACAGGCCTCTCTAATATTTTTAAGTGGGAGAACTTGCACAATTGGTGGCTGACTAAATACTTTTTTCCCCCACTGTATATATAGATATATAGAAAGTGCTTCAGCCAATGGCATGCTCCATAAGTACCTTGGATGTTCTCTATAGGTGCACAATGGGGGGGGGGAGATTTATCAAAACCTGTCCAGAGGAAAAGTTGCTGAGTTGCCCATAGCAACCAATCAGATCGCTGCTTTCATTTTTCAGAGGCCTTTTCAAAAGTGAAAGTAGTGATCTGATTGGTTGCTATGGGCAACTCAGCATCTTTTCCTCTGCACAGGTTTTGATAAATCTCCCCAATAATCCGTAGTGTGAACATATAAAGGCCTCAGCCAGCGGTATACCACCCCAGTGCCTCATCCATGGGTGGGCACCAGGGGTCAAGTCCTGCAGGAACGCATAGGAACTGAGTTCCTGCACTTTTTCTACAGCAGGAACACTGTTCCCATTAGCAGAAGTCCTGCAGGACCATTCCTGAGGTGGAAATCATGGGTGATTTTTTTTTTCCAGGACTTGACCCCTGGTGGGCACCATAAGTGAAAGGCATTGTGGACCACTTTCCGACCCCCTGGTGTCAGGTTATGAAAGTTTTCTGTAGAGCAGTGGTCTCCAAAACTTCAGACCTCCAGTACAGTGGTTCCTCAAGTTACAATATTAATTGGTTCTGGGATGACCATTGTATGTTGAAACCATTGTATGTTGAGACCATAACTCTATGGAAACCTGGTAATGGGTTCTGAAGCCACCAAAATGTCATCCAAAAATAGGAAAAAGTGAGAATTAAAGAAAAATAAGTAGAAAACTAATATAAATAAAGCAAATCCTTACATATAAAAGTAATAAAGATCTGCTGGGAGCTGTAATCACTGTCTATTTCAGTGTTTTCCAAGCAGGGAGCCTCCAGTTGTTGCAAAACTACAACTCCCAGCATGCCCGGACAGCCAGAGGCTGTCCGGGCATGCTGGGAGTTGTAGTTTTGCAACAGCTAGGGGCACCCTGCTTGGGAAACACTGGTCTATGTAGAGGACAGGAGCTTCTGCGGGGTCCTGAACAGTACACAATGTCCTAAAAAAGTAACATGGAGCCGCCCTCACCTGGTGTCCAAAGGAGCAGCTAAGCCTGGCACAGGTCAAGTATACAGAACATGTAATACCTCCCTGTACTGTAGGGGGCGCTACCAGACATTAGTCAGTGCATACGCTTCAGTAATACAGGGGTTTTACCAGTAAATTGCCCAGTTTGATTGGTCAGTTCTTCCAGCCATTGACACGTTTCACAGATCTGGACTGTCCGTAGCATTGTATGTTGAGTCTGGTTTCAAGTTACAATGGTCCAGAAAAGACAATTGTATGTTGAAACTATTGTATGTTAAGGCCATTGTAAGTTGAGGGATCACTGTAATTGCAAAACTACAACTCCCACCATGCCCGGACAGCCGTTGGCTGTCCGGGCATGGTGGGAGTTGTAGTTTTGCAACAGCTGGAGGTCCAATGCCTCTACAGAAAACTTTCATAACCTGACACCAGGGGGTCGGAAAGTGGTCCACTATGCCTTTTTGGGCGTAACACGTGTACATACATACATGTCATCCGTGTGATGGGTTATTGGTAAATCAATGTATTGATCAGGAGACTTGAGGTAAAAGTTGACGCTGTAAAGAGGTAGAGGTACAGAAATCACTAACTCCACCATAAATCCTTATCTCGTCTTATCTTGTTACTTTCATTAAAAAATGATTTAATGCCGGAGAACTGGACAGGAACTATTCAGACTTTGGAATCTCGCGTCGGCAAAAAAAAAAAACGGTTACAGTACATGTGTTTATGAGAAAAAAAATCGCACCTCTTTACATTGTTTTGATTGGTTAATAGAAGAAGCCGGCTACTTCTTTCATTGGTGATGCCTAGAGATGAGCGAACTTACAGTAAATTCGATTGGTCACGAACTTCTCAGCTCGGCGGTTGCTGACTTTTCCTGCATAAATTAGTTCAGCTTTCCGGTGCTCCGGTGGGCTGGAAAAGGGGGATACAGTCCTAGGAAAGAGTCTCCTAGGACTGTATCCACCTTTTCCAGCCCACTGGAGCACCGGAAAGCTGAACTAATTTATGCAGGAAAAGGCATCAACTGCCGAGCCGAGAAGTTCGTGACGAATCGAATTTACTGTAAGTTCGCTCATCTCTAGTGATGCCACTTAAAGGGGTTCTCCGGTGCTTAGACATCTTATCCCCTATCCAAAGGATAGGGGATAAGATGCCTGATTGCGGGAGTCCCGCCGCTGGGGACCCCCCGTGATCTTGCATGCGGCACCCCGTTTATAGTCAGTCTCCGGAGCGTGCTCGCTCCGGGTCGGATTACCGGCGACCACAGGGCAGGCGGCATGTAACGTCACGCCCCCGTGTGACATCACGCTACAATACTTCCCAAGGAACGCTGGAAAATGGTGTAAAGGAGAACTCCAGCACAAAAATTAAAGGGATATTCCTGGAAAAAAAATACATATATATATATATATATATATATATGGCTCCAGAAAGTTAAACAGATTTGTAAATTACTTCTATTAAAAAATCTTAATCCTTCCAGTAGTTATTCATTGCTGAAGTTGAGTTGTTCTTTTCTGTCTAACAGTGCTCTCTGCTAACACCTCTGCTTGTCTCAGGAACTGTCCGAAGCATTAGAGGTTTGCTATGGAGATTTTCTCCTACTCTGGACAGTTCCTGAGAAAAGCAGAGGTGTCAGCAGAGAGCACTGTTGTCAGACAGAAAAGAACAACTCAACTTCAGCAGCTGATAACTACTGGAAGGATTAAGATTTTTTTTACAGACAGAAGTAATTTACAAATCTGTTTAACTTCTGGAATACGCCTTTAAACCATCCCCTGTCCACAGGATAGGGGATAAATAGCTGATCATGGGGGGTCCGACAGCTGAGATCCCCTGCGATCTCCAGAACGGGACCTGGCTCTTAGTGAGAATCCATTTATTTCTATGGGAGTGCCTAAAAGACCAAGGTACAGCACTTGGGCATCATCACCACTAGAAATTTCCATAGCAAACCTCTCCTGCTCTGGACAGTTCCTGACATGGACAGAGGTGTCAGCAGAGAGCACTGTGGTCAGACTGGAAAGAACTACACAGCTTCCTCTGGAGCATACAGCAGCTGATAAGTACTGGAAGGATTAAGATTTTTGAATAGAAGTAATTTACAAATCTGTTTAACTTTCTGGCACCAGTTGATTTAAAAAAAATTGTTTTCCACCGAAGTACCCCTTTACCTCATCGATATATATATATATATATATATATATATATATATGTTTATATATATTTCTCTAGACCCCAAGACAGCAATAACAAAAACATGAAGCATAACTTTTAGTAAGGGGTAGCCCAATGACTTTCCTATGACTCCTGCAATGCTTCAGTTTCCCTGTAGGGGTGCTGCAGAGAAATCAACCACATTGTTTCAGGTTATGTACAAATTACTGCTAATTCCTGGGGGTCCCTTCAGCAGGGTACCTTGTGATCAGTTTATTGTCAGGGGACCCTTTTATTAGGAAGGGATTGTACAGATTGAAGCACTCCTTTAAAGGGGTACTCCGACCCTAAGACATCTTATCCCCTAACCAAAGGATAGGAGATAAGATATCGGACCGCGGGGGTCCTGCCGCTGGGGACCCCTGCAATCTTGCATTGGGCACCCACCTCTTTGAGCTGCACGCCGCGCTGCCATCTCACACACTGCCGGGTGCCGACCATGGGGCCGGAGTATCGTGACGTCACCACCCCCCGTGTGACGTCACCACCCGCCCCCGCTTTGCAAGTCTATGGGAGGGGGCGTGATGGCCATCACGCCCCCTCCCATAGACTTGCATAGCGGGGGTGGAGTTGTGACATCACACAAGATTGCAGGGTCCCCCCCCCCCCCCCCCCCCGCGGTCAGACATCTTATCCCCTATCCTTTGGATAAGGGATAAGATGTCTTAGGGCCGGAGTACCCCTTTAATGTTATGAAACGTCTATTTGATACTGCCAATCCATATCCAGGTCTGTTCAGATACCAGATGTACATTGTCTGCAGAGAAGAAAGGAATATCGGCAGGGGAGGGGGGGGCAGGAATTTTTAGTACGGTCGGTAATAACAGATGGACTAATTGGATTTGCCATGAATTAGATGCCGGTCATACTGGAAACTGTAGATGGGTCTATACTTAGTAACTGGAATAACTGGGATGATTGATATTGGGGAGTAATTTCATTATTATGATGCTGTCAGGAAGGATATTTTCCCTGTAAGATTAGGATGGAGCATTCCAGTCTGACGTGCTTCTCATTCCTTCTTCTGGATCAACAGAGCCGGAGCATTGATGGCCAGAAACTACATTGTGGCTTTGGCTCAGCCGTGTGAACTGCGCGCAAGCTTTCCAGGAATATCTACAATGTCGGATCTGTTCTAACTATACAGTAAATGTAAAAAAAAATCCTAAAAAATAATGTAGTCTTACCGTATATACTCGAGTATAAGCCGAGTTTTTTTTTAGCACGATTTATCGTGCTGAGAACACCCCCCTCGGCTTATACTCGAGGGAACTCTCCGCCTGTTCAGTGGTCTTCAAC
Organism: Hyla sarda; assembly: GCF_029499605.1. Classification (NCBI taxonomy): domain Eukaryota; kingdom Metazoa; phylum Chordata; class Amphibia; order Anura; family Hylidae; genus Hyla; species Hyla sarda. Next base: position 23,718,837 of record NC_079195.1, read on the forward strand.
CTGCGGACCTCCAGATGTTGCAAAACTACAACTTCCAGCATGCCTGGACAGCCGATGGCTGTCCGGGCATGCTGGGAGTTGTAGTTTTGAAACATCTGGAGGTCCGCAGGTTGAAGACCCCTGCAGCCTTCGTCATCATCCAGACCACCACTCCCCCCCCCCCCTTTAATTTTCTACTCACCTCCCCTCGGTGGGAAGCAAGGGTGAGCTGGTCCGGGCCATCTATGCTGCAGGGACCGTCTGGTGGGGAGGGTTAGTCGTTCCGGGCTGTACATTTTCCCCGGGGGGCCTCTTCTCCGCGCTTCGGGCCCGGCCCTGGACTAGTGACGTTGCCTTGACGACGACGCACAGGGACGTCCCTTCGCATGAACGTCCCTGTGCGTCTTCGTCAAGGTAACGTCACTAGTCCGGGGCCGGGCCCGCAGCGGAGAAGAGGCCCCCCCAGTGAAGATGGACAGCCCGGAACGACTAACCCTCCCCACCAGACGTAGATGGTACGACTAACCCTCCCTGCAGCATAGATGGCCCGGACCAGCTCACCCTTGCTTCCCACCGAGGGGGGGTGAGTAGAAAACAGGTCCGCAGGTTGAAGACCACTGGTAATTGTCAGGTGGTGATGATGAAGGGGGGGGGGGGGGGGGGATTATGACAGGGGGATGATGACAGGTGGTGATGATGAAGGGGGGTGTGGGATGATGACAGGGGGATGATGACAGGTGGTGATGATGAAGGGGGGTGTGGGATGATGACCGGTGGTGATGATGGAGGGAGTGTGTGGGATGATGACAGGTGGTGATGATGGAGGGGGTGTGTGGGATGATGACAGGTGGTGATGATGGAGGGGGGGTGTGGGATGATGACAGGGGGATGATGACAGGTGATGATGATGAAGGGGGGGTGTGGGATGATGACAGGGGGGTGATGACAGGCGGTGATGATGAAGGGGGGGTGGGACGATGACAGGGGGATGATGACAGGCAGTGATGATGAAGGGGGGGGTGTGGGATGATGACAGGGGGATGATGACAGGTGGTGATGATGAAGGGGGGGGTGTGGGATGATGACAGGTGGTGATGATGAAGGGGTGTGTGGGATGATGACAGGGGGATGATGACAGGTGGTGATGATGAAGGGGGGGTATGGGATGATGACAGGGGGGTGATGACAGGCGGTGATGATGAAGGGGGGGTGTGGGATGATGACAGGGGGATGATGACAGGTGGTGATGATGAAGGGGGGGTGTGGGATGATGACAGGGGGGTGATGACAGGTGGTGATGAAGGGGGGGATGATGACAGGCGGTGATGATGACAGGCGGTGATGATGAAGGGGGGTTGATGACAGGCGGTGATGATGACAGGCGGTGATGATGAAAGGCGTTGATGATGAAGGGGGGGATGATGACAGGCGGTGATGATGACAGGCGGTGTTGATGAAGGGGGGGGTGATGACAGGCGGTGATGATGACAGGCGGTGATGATGAAGGGGGGGATGATGACAGGCGGTGATGACAGGTGGTGATGATGAAGGGGGGTGTGGGATGATGACAGGGGGGTGATGACAGGCGGTGATGATGAAGGGGAGGATGATGACAGGCGGTGATGATGACAGGCGGTGATGATGAAGGGGGGGATGATGACAGGCGGTGATGATGACAGGCGGTGATGATGACAGGCGGTGATGATGAAAGGGGGGATGATGAAGGGGGGGATGATGACAGGATGATGATGACGGAGGTGTTAATGACGGGGATCTGGATGATGACAGAGAGGGGATGATGTATTTCCCACCCTAGGCTTATTGTCGAGTCAATAACTTTTCCTGGGTTTTTGGGGTGAAATTAGGGGCCTCGGCTTATACTCGAGTATATGCGGTATTTCTTTTTTGACATAGGGCAGGGAGAAGAACTTGGACAGATTTGGGGTTCATCAAGTTAAATTTACTCCACTATTTTCTGTAATAGAAACTTGTGTCAGGTCAGGTTCAGGGGTGGATTAACTATTTATGGCCAGACCATTGTGGGGCCAACAACCTACATGGAAACATTTCTATATTGGGTGTAAAAGTTCATGTTCTCCCATATATTTGTAATGGATGTAAGAAGCCTGTGACCCTTATTATTTAGGGGCCTATACTATTCTCAGTCTACCCCTAGTTAGGTTTGTACAATCTCGGTGGGTTGATTTAGGACACATAATAGTACCACTCAGGGGAGCAAATCCATTTCCGGAAAATTCACTCTATTCAATAGTAGTGATGAGCGGCAGCGGCCATGTTCGTATTCACGATATTTTGCAAATATATGGACGATTATTCGTCCTATGTTCCCGAAATTCGCATATTCACTATGTTCGTTCTCTCTTTTTTTCATGCGAAAATTTGTAATGAAATTCGTATAATGCGCATGCGCAATTATATCTTTGACCTAAAAGAAGGGAGGGATCAGTGTCCAGTCTGGAAGTGCTGATATTCGCATAAATATTTGCATAAATTCACCCAAAAATTAGCATAAATAAAAAAACGAATATTCATCATTACGTATATATATATATATCACTATTTCCTAAATATTCGCGAAATTGCGAAGTGCCGATATTCTCGGTAATAATTTGTGTTACACACTGCGCTCCCGACGCAAGAACCGTCCGTGAGCGCAGTGCCCCCGACCGCCGGCGGGACCGGGATTCGCATTGCGGGACGCTCCCACATGCGAATCCTGGCACGTCACTCACCTCGTCGCGCTCCTGCAGCTCTCACTCTCTCAGCTCCGGCGCGCGCGTCCCCATCCCTTAGGGCACGTGCGCGCCGGAGCTTTGAAATTTAAAGGGCTGGTATGCCCATAATTAGTAAAAGCACCTGACAGCACATTATAAGTTGTTGCACCTCCCACACCCCCCTGCCAGATCTTCAGTGCCTATTGCCTGAGAGAAAGCGTTCCCTATTGCCTGTTTTGCCATTCCCGTGTATCCAGACCTTCCTGCTACATTTTTTGACTACGAACCTTTGCCACCTGCCTTGACCTTCTGCTACGTTGACTATGCTAAAGCCTCCTCCTTCGGTACCTCGCCTTGCCCAGTTGCCTGTATGGTTGAGCCGTGTCGGGGGTAGTGACCTGGGTGTCGCCTGCTGCAGCAAGCCCATGCTGCCTTGCGGCGGGCTCTGGTGAAGACCAGCGGCACCTTAGACTCCACTCCCCGATACGGTCCGAGTCATCAGCCACACAGGTAGAGGATCCACATGAGTGAAGAGCAGCCAGTGAATGTAGTGAGGGCAAGCGACAATAAATATTGGATATCAGAGGCGTAATGCTGCTGGGCCCCAATGCAAAATGTGCAACAGGGCCCCATGTGCCAATTACAATACTGGCCTCTTATGGGGCAGATGTGCCTTAGGGCACCCTTAGGCACCAGAGCCCCACTGCTACCTCTGCATCCCCTATAGTTACGCCCCTGTTGGATTTGCTTAGTTCCCGCTTCAACAAATGTGATGTGAGTAGCCAGGCATGCAATGTATTCTTCAGGGACAAGGACATTGTTGTGTCAGAGGCTGCCCAGCAGATTTTGCACCTGGCCAAGCAAATGTTGTTTAAAGGGGTACTCCGCTGCTCAGCATTTGGAACAAACTGCTCTGAATGCTGGAGCCGGCGCCGGGAGCTTGTGACGTCATAGCCCCGGCCCCTCAATGCAAGTCTATGGGAGGGGGCGTGACGGCTGTCACGCCCCCTCCCATAGACTTGCATTGAGGGGACGGGGCTATGATGTCACGGGCTCCCATCGCCGGCTCAAGCGTTCGGGAACAATTTGTTCCAAACGCTGAGCAGCGGAGTACCCCTTTAAGTCTAAGAGGCTATGCTTCAATAGTGTATGCCTTGCTGCTTAGTGTACAGGAACATCAATGCCTGTCTTTGACAGGAGTCCCTGCTTCTGTCAGCGATTCGTCTGAAGTGAATCTCAAAAAATTTGGATTTGGGCAAATGTAAGTTGTTTGGAAGTTTCTGAGTAAAACTAGATGGTGATAAACCAATTTACTAGTCTCTAGGTAACACATCTCATTTGCTCAGTAGGCAAACTCAGGCCTACTCTCTCTAAAGGCCAAAAACTGGTTTCTAAGATACCACATGTTGTTCCTCCACACTCTGGTGCTAAACACTCCCTTAAATTATCTGTAAGTAGGGTACGTTCACATGCGCAGCGTATTTAGCTGCGGATCCGCTGGTGAAGGCCCCGCTCCATGCTGGCATTACATGTGCCTGCTGGTAGCGGCAATACGCCGCTATCAGCAGACACAGTGCAGCGATGTGCGCGGCGTACTCGCACATCGCGGCCACTCTCCTTGCTCTGAGCTAGGCAGAGATCTCCCGCGATGTGCGAGTATACTGCGACAGAGTGTCTGCTGGTAGCAGCGTATTGCCGTTACGAGCAGGCACATGTAAAGACAGCATAGAGCGGGGCCTTCACCAGCGGATTTGCAGCATAAATCTGCGCGTGTGAACGTAACCCGTAGGGAAAATCTTATACATCCCCTTCATGTAAAACACTGTAGGTATATCACATTGAGAAAATATCTATTGTTTTTTTTGCTGTTTTTGAGCTGTGCGTTATGTCTATGCTGTATTCGCTGTACTGTATTGTGATCCATCCGATTTGTATGTAATGCAATGTATAAATGCTTATACCGGCTGTTATTTGTATGTATAAGTTGTTGTAGTCAACAGGGGTTGTTGTTATTGGAAAGTCTGCTGACATCTTCCTTATGGCTGGAGGGAGAAGTGTTCAGGAGGTGTGGAGAGATCACTCCAGGTGCTTGAAGAATCTGTTCCCTCAGGAATAGGGTCAGATGTGCAAAGTGACCCTCCTCGGCGCAAAAGCGGCTGTTCACTCCACCATGCTGCGAACCCTGGCGTCCTGCGCTATGGATGTATGATTGCACCTTCAATAAAAGACAAAGTCTGCACCTTTCAAGTGTCTCTGGCTCGTAAGTGCTCCCCCTTCTTTTCTTCTACGACTGCCATGATGTCCTGTTTTGGGATATGAGCACAGGGAGAAGAAAATCTAGGTGTTTGCTAATGCAGCAGTGCTGTGTAGTTCCCTGTTAGGATCATCGGTGAAGCCTGGTCATACATGCAGCAGTGCCGATCTCTGTTTCTATCCGGTGTGCATTGGCACGATCTGAGCACGTTGAAGTACTAGGCACATTGGTCCAACAGAAGATATGGACATGGAATTGGATGATTCAGCTTGCAGCACACCTGAAAATGCAGAAGTGAATTTTCCGCAGGACGCCAGGAGCAGACAGCTTCTTTACCACCTGCAATGAAAAAGACACATTCCAGGTGATGAGCATCAAAAGTCTGGAGAATAAGATCACCAGTCTCTCTGAAAAAGAGACAAGACTCTTTTGGACTATAAAATCCCTAAAATCCTAGGAAAGTGTAACTGCGTGCCCCACGGTCTGCGAAACTATAAAGAACCTTCGCCGTTCTCTGAGGATCCTGACTTTATGCAGGAATGGTACCAAGTGCATGTGGAGGATTCGCTTAACATGATGAAAGCCGTAATTAAACAAAACGAAGAGTGACCTCTAAATTAATGAAAGCAAAGAGAGAACTATGAGTAAGAATGACCGATCAACAGTTTACAGTATTTGGGCAAAAGCTCGAACGTAAACTCTCTATGTTACAAGCAACTCTGAAGGATCTAAAAAGGGACAAATACCTTCGTGACAAGATGGACTGTGACACAAATAAAGTCTTTTCCTTTGCTAAATCTCCTAATAAACGGCCTCAACATAAGAACAGAAATAGACGTCGGAGATCCGAGTTCTGGACCACAAGGAAAAAGGAAAGAAGAACGGTAGTTCCAGGGACAAATCTAAACAAAATGTAACTCAGGATGCGACTGCTGCCCCTTTAATATAAAGACGAGAAGGGGGAGGACAAGGTGAAAAAAGCTTGGTACAAAAACTCAAGGCAGTGTCCTGGAAAACTTAAAACCTACATCGGAACTGTCGAGTGACTCGGGCCAGGATCTAAAGATTATGAATCTGTCAGTATGAGGTGGATGAGTATGAGGTGGATGAGGCGACCAAATCGGTCCTCTCAAGAAGGCTTAATTATTGCTTGGTGGAGGAATTTAACCAGGGGGCGTTTGAGATAGATCTCTTCCGGGCTACACGAAAAATTAGTGTTACAACGTTTTTGGGGAATAAAGGTGACAATAAAAAAGTAAGATTAGAGGGTGAAACCCCAGTAAGCATTGGCCCTCTGGATTTCAGTGTTTTAAATGAGGCCCCTCAGGCTGTATTAGATTGCCTGTATGCACTAATGGAGTTGTTACCTGGTACCCCAAATGACATCTCAGACGAAAGGGAAGTTCCAGAGTTTACAGGAGGCACATGTTCTACACTTTGCCCCCAAATTATGCCTGGCAGTGGCCTTGACCTTTTTCAGAAAACGATTCTGGAAGAGGTCAAGGCATTTCGCCACCCAAAAGATCATGAAAATATCTATAGGAAGGAGAAGATGACCCTGGAGAGATTGAAGAAAGGGGATGACATAGTGGTAAAAAAATAGTCCTAATGAGGAGAAATTACTACGCTAAGTTAAGTAACCAGTTAAGTAACCCCCTACACTATGTCAAGCTGTCTGGTAACCCTATTATGGGACAAAAAAGTTAACTTCAATCTCTTCTAAGAGCCTATTTAGAAAAAGGAGTCATATCTAAGAAACTAGCAGAAAGACTCCTTCCCAGTGAACCCAAAGAGAGCGTTTGGTATTTTCTTTCAAAAGTACACAAAACGTTGGAGTCCCCACCTGGGAGACCTATTGTCTCCGGGGTGGGGACTCTTAACGGAGCCAATATCTCAGTATGTAGACTGGTTGCTCCACCCCCTACTAACTGAATTCCCAACCCTTGTTAAGGATCCTAATGACTTTCTCCGGTCACTCGAGGGACTCCTGTTGCCTGAAAATTGTGTTCTTGTATCAATAGATATTGAAAGTCTTTGCACAAGTATACCTCAGGATAAAAGTATAGAATTAATCAGGGGTTTCCTTGAGTGTTCCAGAAAAATTAAAATTATGTCAATTTCATCTGTGATTCATTGATATTTGTCCTCTCCTGTAATTCCTTTAAATTTGGCAGTGATAGGTATGTACAAACGAGCGGGGTGGCCATGGGGACCCCAGTGGCCTGTACCCTGGCTAACTTGTATGTCGCAGGTCTTGAAAAGAAGTATGTGGTGACCCACGGTGATGGCGGGACCATGGGGTGTAGCGGTGTAGGTGGATGGGGCAGATGGTATTAACCCCAGGGGCAAGGTGTAATTAACCCCTAATGTTCATGACACCAGAGAAGTTTTTGGGTACCCAAACGGTATCTCCGCTATTCCAATAGCTAGGAAGTGAAATGAGAGTCCACCACCAGGTTATGGTTTAACGGAGGCTTTACTGAGGTCAGACAGTTGTTATAGTCTTTATAGCTCGGCCAGAATCCCAGAGAGTCGACCAGTAACACGGAAAGGGCCCTGCAGCTTGCTGGGACTTGTAGTTATTGTAATAGACTTTAGTTCAGCTATGCAGACTAGAATAGACTTGATCAGTGTCCTGACTTTAGTAGAGACAGCAGACATAGATGAGATGACTTTCTGACTATGTGGCTGGTGTGCGGGCGTTGTGGCCTCCAGGTGGACTGGACACAGGATCTGTCATGTCTGTGCTTTGCTTTCCTCAGCAGAAAGAGAGAAAATTGTAATGGCTGCCTCCTTGTATAGAGGGGGGCTGAGCCTAAGCCCATTGGTCAAGCTGTGGGTCATGTGTTAGACTGGTGCCCTCTGGGTAACATGTGACAACATAACATAACATGTGACATCTCACAGGTCCTTTCGATGACGTCTCACAGGTCTTTTATACTAACTATACATTAATACACTGACTACAATCCTATTAGAATAAATTACACTATAGTAACAGCAGGGGAGACACTGCAGGACCATGTCCTGTGCTGGGACATCACAAGTACATCTTTACAGACAGAAACAAATACATAGGGTCAATCACCCAGTACTGTACATTTGTCGATGACATTTTCATCGTTTGGACGGGTACGGAATCCTCTTTTGTGGACTTTGTGTCCGCCCTGAACAATGAAAATGACATGAATCTTAAAGGGGTTCTCCCTTGTTTTACTGTTTTTTGTTATTATGTTTGTGTGTTATGTGTGTATAAGAATGTGTTTTTTTTATATGTGTTGTGATTATGTATATATCTATTTTCTTACCTTTTGTGAAGATCCAGAAGCTGGCCCCTTTTTCTTCCAGTGGCTTGCTGTGTAACCTCGGCCTCCGCCATGTTGTGTTCGGTAAGTGGGATGTCGGGGGGGGTGTTCTTGCTTCTGTCCTTCCTATCTTCTGACGTCCGAGGCAAATCTTTTCTTCCTGTTTCTTCCGTGGCTCAGCGATGAATCTGCGGCCTCTTCCGGCGCATGCGCAGGTATTTTTTTTTAGGAAGGACAGAAGCAAGAACACACCCCCCGACATCCCACTTACCGAACACAACATGGCGGAGGCCAAGGTTACACAGCAAGCCGCTGGAAGAAAAAGGGGCCAGCTTCCGGATCTTCACAAAAGGTAAGAAAATACATATATACATAATCACAACACACATAAAAAAACACATACTTATACACACATAACACACAAACATAATAACAAAAAGCAGTATAAACAAGGGAGAACCCCTTTAAGTTCACATGGAAAACTGGAGGCTCCGAATTAGACTTTTTCGACGTAACGGTGAGCATGCTAGATGTGAGATAATCACTATGGGTTACCGCAAGCCCACTGCATGCAACTCTCTTTTGCGTTATGGAAGCTACCACCCTGAACATGTTAAGAGGGCTGTCCCTTATGGACAGTTCCTGAGATTAAGGAGAATCAACAGTCGGGAGGCAGACTTCCAGATGCAGGCGAGAGACTTACACGCACATTTATTACAAAGAGGGTACCCTACTACTGTACGCTGCATTAAAAAGGGCAAGTAGTGTCAAATGCGAATCCCTTATGACCAGTAAAAAATTCCCTGGGGAATTCAGATAGAAGAAAAAAAACATCAACAGTTTACATACAGTCCGACGGCCCAAAAAAAAAAAAAAACTGGTCCCTATTGCAGAATGATCCGGATCTAAAGGAGTATAGACCTCTGGTCACTTTAAAAAAATGTAGGAATCTGAAGAATCTCCTGGTCAGCAGTTCTTTAAGTGACCCGATCCCCAGTGCAACCTGGCTTAATAGAGATACACGGAAAGGTACATTTAAGTGCGGTAGTTGCAATTGGTGCAGTTTTTGCTGTACAGACAAGCTGGTCACCTTGGGAGCAATAGAAGTGGCCTGTAAAGATTTTGTGTGCTGCCGGACAAAAAATGTAGTCTACGCCATCCGCTGTGCCTGTTATAGATTCTATATCGGATGTACTACTTGTGCTGTAAACATCATATTTAGAGAGCATGTAAATTCTATAAAAACGGGTAAGGGAAGCCTGAGGATCATCTCTCATATAAGAGATAAACACAATAGTGATCCAAAAACCACGCAATTTATGGGAATAGAAAGAATAGGCACAGTGGGAAGCGTTGACACAAAGAAAATTCTCCTACGGAAAGAAGGGAGATGGATCTTGAAAACGAATGGAGGTCTCGGTTTGGATGATAGACTGGATACGGCATCTTGTAAATAAATCATTGCATTCTAAGAAGCTACAATGTGTGTTGTTTTTAACTTTAATATGGAAACGCCTACCTTCCGTGACGTGTGAGGAGAGGTGTATTTCCTGCCTCCAGGTGACGAAAGAGGCGTACTCTGAAGAAGCACCGGCCCTCGGCGCGAAAGCCGCTGTTCACTCCACACGCTGCGAACCCTAGCGTTCGATTGCACCTTCAATAAAAGACAAAGTCTGCACCTTTCAAGTGTCTCCGGCTCGTAAGTGCTCCCCCCCTTTTTTTTTTCTTCTACGACTGCCATGTAAAAATGCTTATACCGGCTGTTATTTGTATGTATTAGTTGTTGTAGTCAACAGGAGTTGTTGTTATTGTCGTGTGGTTGAAGCCGCATGTTGTGCGAGGAAAGTCTGCTGACATCAGCCTTATGGTTGGAGGCCCTGGGAGAAGTGTTCAGGAGGTGTAGAGAGAACACTTGAGGTGCTTGAAGAATCTGTTCCCTCAGGAATAGGGTCAGATGTGCAAAGTGACCCTCCTCATGTTAAATGATGACAAATGGTTAGGCAGAGATGTTGTATTTAGAGTCTGTGACAAGCTTAGGAGGTTTGTGTGAAAGGAACACTGATCTCAGGTCTCTGTAAACCTGACATTGACCTGCTGAGAGTTAAAATTTAATTATAAAATGGACTCATATAGATGTGTTCTACAACATCTAAGTCTCTGGTGTTTACTGGTAACTGGTTTGCATTTACTTCCAGGCAGTGGAAGAGAGGTGATATCTGGTAACTATAAAAGCAAGTACACTAAGCGATTGTTTGAGCTGGTGATTGTGTTTCTGTATACAAGAGTGTGAAGTATACAAGTGAGTGTAAGTATAAAAGTGAGAGGAACTTAAAATTCAGGGAGTTTAATTGAAATATTTGATTGTTTGTTTTTTTTCTGGTAATTTTTGCAATCCCCATATCAAGTATGGTCTCCATGTTGGAAAAGGCAGTCCAGTGTGCATCTTGCACAATGTATGCAATCCTTGAACAGCAGATTGAGGGTGCATATTGTTGTGTGAGATGTGTGCGAGTTATTCATTTGGAAGCCCACATCCTGGATCTAGAGGAGCAACTGGTAACACTGAGACGCATTGACAACTTGGAGAGGAGTCTCCTGCTCACTGAGCGGTCACTTTGTGGGGTAAAGGTGGAGGAGGATAGTGGGACGGAGGTGCAGGACAGTCAGGCAGCTAGCTGGGTAACAGTTAGAAAACAGGGTAGAGGGAAAAGTTTGCCTGGTTGGCAGATGAGGGGGATGCCATTCCCGGTGGCATAATTACCTGGGTCGGGTCCGCGCTGCTGCAGGCCTCCAGCGTGCGTCCCCTGCGTCGTTGCTATGCACGGCGCGGCGCACTGACGTCATGCGCCGCGTCGTGCAGCGCATAGCAACGACGCAGGGGACGCGCGCCGGAGGCCTGCAGCAGCGCGGACCCGACCCAGGTAATTATGCCACCGGGGATGGGGGGGAGGCAAAGGGGCAGCGGCGCCGGCAATGGGTGCCGCTGCCCCTTCTCTCCCCCTGGCTATCAGCGCCGGCAGTGGGGCGCCGGCACCGATAGTCAGGGGGACAGAATGGGCAGCGGCGCCGATAACCAGGGGGAGAGAAGGGCCGGCAGTAGGGCTCTAGACCCCAGGAAAGGCAGGGGGAGAGAAGCGGGCAGCGACGGCCTCTCTCCCCCTGCCTTTCCTGGGGGTATATCGGGGTAAACTTTTTTTACCCAAATATCCTTGGTAAAATGAGGGTGCGTGTTATAGGCCGGTGCGTGGTATACCCCGATAAATGTGGTAATTAACCAACAGACCTGACAGAGTAATTAATGTGCAGGTAGAAGGACACCTAGGAAATAGTGACCATAATATAATACATTATAACTTGTTCTTCAATAAGGGAATCTCTCGAGGGGCCACAAAAACAATGAACTTTAGGAAGGAAAAGTTTGACCAACTCCAAGAATCCCTTAACAATATCAAATGGGATAATGTCCTCAAAAACAACAATGCTGACATTAAATGGGAGACTTTTAAAAATATCTTAAATTCTCATTGTAAGATGTATATACCTTATGGGAATAAAAGGATCAGAAATAAAAAAAAAACAATATGGATGAATAAAAATGTTAAAGGGGCAATAAATGACAAAAATAAAGCATTTAAACTTCTAAAACACGACAGCAGTGAAGAAGCATTAAAAAGCTATAGAGAAAAATGTAGAATAAGTAAAAAACAGATAAAAGCCGCAAAAATAGAGACGGAAAGACTCATTGCCAAAGAGAGTAAAACTAACCCCAAAATGTTTAACTATATAAATAGCACAAAGGTTAAAAAGGAAAGTGTTGGCCCTTTAAAAAATGATGGGGAAGAAATTATAAACGGGGATCAGGAAAAAACAAATATATTAAACAAATTCTTCTCCACTGTATTCACCGAGGAAAATGAAATGCCAGGTGAAATACAGCGAGATAAGGTAAACTCCCCAGTACAGGTCACCTGTCTAACCCAGGAAGAAGTAAAGGTCACCTGTCTAACCCAGGAAGAAGTACAGTGCCGCTTACAAAAATCAAAATAGACTAATCGCCAGGTCCAGATGGCATTCACCCCCATGTTCTAAAGGAATTAAGTAATGCAATAGACAGACCCCTATTTCAGGGACTGTACAGTAACAGGGACTGTTCCCCAGGACTGGCGCATGGCAAATGTGGTGCCAATATTTAAAAAGGGGTCAAAAGGTGACCCCAGGTATTATAGGCCTGTTAGTTTAACCTCTGTTGTATGTAAATTGTTTGAGGGTTTTCTAAAGGATGCTATTTTGGAGCATTTGATAAAAATAAATGTGTGACTCCATATCAGCATTGGTTTATGAGGGATCGGTCCTGTCAAACTAACCTGATCAGCTTTTATGAGGAGGTGAGTTCCAGACTGGACCAGGGGCAATCGCTGGTCGTCGTATATCTGGATTTTTCCAAACCATTTGATACAGTGCCACATAAAAGGTTGGTGCATAAAATGAGAAGGATTGGGCTAGGGGAGAATGTGTGTAAGTCTGTAAGTTACTGGCTCAGTGATTGGAAACAGAAGGTGGTTACCGGTATTAATGGTACTTATTCTGATTGGGTGACTGTTTACTAGTGGGGACCACAGGGGTCAGTCTTGGGTCCTGTTCTATTTAAAATATTCATTAATGACCTTGAAGAGGGGTTGAATAGTAAAGTAGCAATATTTACAGATGATACTAAACTCTGTAAAGTGGTAAATACAATAGAGGAGAGTGCACTGTTACAAATGGATCTGGATAGGTTGGAGGTTTGGGCTGGGAAGTGGCAGATGAGGTTCAACACTGATAAATGTAAGGTAATGCACATGGGGAAGAAAAATCCGGGCTGGGATTATGTATTAAATGGGGGAACACTTGGGACGACTGTCATGGAAAAGGATTTAGGAGTCTTAGTTAATAGTAAATTTAGCTGTAGTGACCAGTGTCGGGCAGTTGCTGCCAAGGCAAATAAAATCATGGGGTGCATCAATAGGGGCATAGATGCCCACAACAAGGAAATAATTCTACCGCTGTACAAATCACTAGTCAGACCACACATAGAATACTGTGTACAGTACTGGGCACCAGTGTACAAGAAAGATATAGTGGAGCTGGAGAGGGTTCAAAAACGGGCAACCTGAGTAATACGGGGAATGGGAGGACTACAGTACACAGAAAGATTATCAGAATTAGGGTTATTTAGTTTAGAAAAAAGAAGGCTTAGGGGCGACCTAAAAGCAGTGTATAAATATATCAGGGGCAGTACAGAGATCTCTCCCATGATCTATTTATACCCAGGACTGTATCTATAACAAGGGGGCATCCTCTACGTTTAGAGGAAAGAAGATTTCTACACCAGCACAGACGGGGGTTCTTTACTGTAAGAGCAGGGAGTCTGTGGAACTCTCTGCCAGAGATGGTGGTCATGGTGAACTCAGTAAAAGAATTTAAAAGGGGTCTGGATGCATTTTTGGAGAATAATAACGTTACAGGTTATGGATACTAGATCTATATCAACTCAGTAGGGACTCATTAGGGTTATGGGTTGAACTTGATGGACTCTGCTCTTTTTTCGACATTATGAACTATGTCACTATGTTACAATACACTTGTACCTGGTATACAGTGGTTTGGTGCTCTTGGTGTACAGTGGTTTGCTGTCCTAAGTGTCCTATGTTCTGTGGTGTTTTTTGTTCTGTTCCTGATGATGCACTGTGGTTTTGTGTTCTTGTCCTTGGTGTACTGAGTTTGATGTCCCTGTCCCTGGTGTACTGTGGCTTAATGTTTCTGTTCCTGGTGTACAATGGTTGGGTGTATCTATCCCTGGTGTACTGTGGTTTGATGTCCTTTTCCCTGTGGTACTGTAGTTTGGTGCCTCTATCCCTGGTGTACAGTAGTTTGGTGTTCCTATCCCTGGTGTACTGTAGTTTGGTGTTCCTATCCCTGGTGTACTGTAGTTTGGTGTTCCTATACCTGGTGTACTGTAGTTTGGTGCCTCTATCCCTGGTCTACAGTAGTGTGGTGTTCCTATCCCTGGTGTACTGTAGTTTGGTGCCTCTATTCCTGATGTACTGTAGTTTGGTGCCTCTATCCATGGTGTACTGTAGTTTTGTGCCTCTATCCCTGGTATATTGTAGTTTGGTGTCTCTATTCCTGATGTACTGTGGTTTGGTGTTCGTATTCCTGATGTACTGTAGTTTGGTGTTCCTATCCCTGGAGTACTGTAGTTTGATGCCTCTATCCCAGATGTACTGTAGTTTGGTATTCCTATCCCTGATGTACTGTAGTTTGGTGCCTCTATCCCTGGTGTACTGTAGTTTGGTGCCTCTATCCCTGATGTACTGTAGTTTGGTGCCTCTATCCCTTGTGTACTGTAGTTTGGTGTCTCTATCCCTGGTGTACTGTAGTTTGGGGCTCCTGTCCCTGATGTACTGTAGTTTGGTGTCTCTATCCCTGATGTACTGTAGTTTGGTGTCTCTATCCCTGATGTACTGTAGTTTGGTGTCTCTATCCCTGATGTACTGTAGTTTGGTGTCTCTGTCCCTGACGTACTGTAGTTTGGTTTCTCTATCCCTGGTGTACTGTAGTTTGGTGTCTCTATCCCTGGTGTACTGTAGTTTATTGTCTCTATCCCTTGTGTACTGTAGTTTGGTGTCTCTATCCCTGGTGTACTGTAGTTTGGGGTTCCTGTCCCTGATGTACTGTAGTTTGGTGTCTATATCCCTGATGTGCTGTAGTTTGGTGTCTCTATTCCTGATGAACTGTAGTTTGGTGCCTCTATCCCTGATGTACTGTAGTTTGTTGCCTCTATTTCTGATGTACTGTAGTTTGGTGTCTCTATCCCTGGTGTACTGTAGTTTGGTGTTCCTATCCCTGATGTACTGTAGTTTGGTGCCTCTATCCCTGATGTACTGTAGTTTCGTGCCTCTATTCCTGATGTACTGTAGTTTGGTGTCTCTGTCCCTGATGTACTGTAGTTTGGTGTCTCTATCCCTGGTGTACTGTAGTTTGGTGTCTCTATTCCTGATGTACTGTAGTTTGGTGCTCTATCCCTGGTGTACTGTAGTTTGGTGTCTCTATTCCTGATGTACTGTAGTTTGGTGCCTCTATCCCTGGTGTACTGTAGTTTTGTTTCTCTATCCCTGGTGTACTGTAGTTTTGTGTCTCTATCCCTGATGAACTGTAGTTTAGTGCCTCTATTCTTGATGTACTGTAGTTTGGTGCCTCTATTCCTGATGTACTGTAGTTTGGTGTTCCTATCCCTGATGTACTGTAGTTCGGTGTTCCTGTCCCTGCTGTACAGTAGTTTGGTGTTCCTATCCCTGGTGTTCTGTAGTTTGGTGTCTCTATCCCTGATGTACTGTAGTTTGGTGTCTCTATCCCTGATGTACTGTAGTTTGGTGTTCCTATCCCTGGTGTTCTGTAGTTTGGTGTCTCTATCCTTGATGAACTGTAGTTTGGTGTCTCTATTCCTGATGTACTGTAGTTTGGTGCCTCTATCCCTGATGTACTGTAGTTTGGTGTCTCTATCCCTGATGCACTGTAGTTTGGTGTCTCTATTCCTGATGTACTGTAGATTGGTGCCTCTATTCCTGATGTACTGTAGTTTGGTGCCTCTATTCCTGATGTACAGTAGTTTGGTGTTCCTATCCCTGGTGTACTGTAGTTTGGTGTCTCTATCCCTGATGTACTGTAGTTTGATGTCTCTATCCCTGGTGTACTGTAGTTTGGTGTCTCTATCCCTGGTGTACTGTAGATTGGTGCCTCTATTCTTGATGTACTGTAGTTTGGTGCCACTATTCCTGATGTACTGTAGTTTGGTGTTCCTGTCCCTGCTGTACAGTAGTTTGGTGTTCCTATCCCTGGTGTACTGTAGTTTGGTGTCTCTATCCCTGATGTACTGTAGTTTGGTGTCTCTATCCCTGATGTACTGTAGTTTGGTGTTCCTATCCCTGATGTACTGTAGTTTGGTGTCTCTATCCCTGATGTACTGTAGTTTGGTGTTTCTATCCCTGATGTACTGTAGTTTGGTGTCTCTATTCCTGATGTACTGTAGTTTGGTGCTCTATCCCTGGTGTACTGTAGTTTGGTGTCTCTATCCCTGTTGTACTGTAGTTTGGTGTCTCTATCCCTGATGTACTGTAGTTTGGTGTTCCTATCCCTGGTGTTCTGTAGTTTGGTGTCTCTATCCCTGATGAACTGTAGTTTGGTGTCTCTATTCCTGATGTACTGTAGTTTGGTGTCTCTATCCCTGATGTACTGTAGTTTGGTGTCTCTATCCCTGATGCACTGTAGTTTGGTGTCTCTATTCCTGATGTACTGTAGATTGGTGCCTCTATTCCTGATGTACTGTAGTTTGGTGCCTCTATTCCTGATGTACAGTAGTTTGGTGTTCCTATCCCTGGTGTACTGTAGTTTGGTGTCTCTATCCCTGATGTACTGTAGTTTGATGTCTCTATCCCTGGTGTACTGTAGTTTGGTGTCTCTATCCCTGGTGTACTGTAGTTTGGTGCCTCTATTCTTGATGTACTGTAGTTTGGTGCCTCTATTCCTGATGTACTGTAGTTTGGTGTTCCTGTCCCTGCTGTACAGTAGTTTGGTGTTCCTATCCCTGGTGTACTGTAGTTTGGTGTCTCTATCCCTGATGTACTGTAGTTTGGTGTCTCTATCCCTGGTGTACTGTAGTTTGGTGTCTCTATCCCTGATGTACTGTAGTTTGGTGTCTCTATCCCTGATGTACTGTAGTTTGGTGTTTCTATCCCTGATGTACTGTAGTTTGGTGTCTCTATTCCTGATGTACTGTAGTTTGGTGCTCTATCCCTGGTGTACTGTAGTTTGGTGTCTCTATCCCTGTTGTACTGTAGTTTGGTGTCTCTATCCCTGATGTACTGTAGTTTGGTGCCTCTATCCCTGATGTTCTGTAGTTTGGTGTCTCTATCCCTGATGTACTGTAGTTTGGTGTTCCTATCCCTGATGTACTGTAGTTTGGTGTCTCTATCCCTGGTGTACTGTAGTTTGGTGTCTCTATTCCTGATGTACTGTAGTTTGGTGTCTCTATTCCTGATGTACTGTAGTTTGGTGCTCTATCCCTGGTGTACTGTAGTTTGGTGTCTCTATCCCTGTTGTACTGTAGTTTGGTGTCTCTATCCCTGATGTACTGTAGTTTGGTGCCTCTATCCCTGATGTACTGTAGTTTGGTGTCTCTATCCCTGTTGTACTGTAGTTTGGTGTCTCTATCCCTGATGTACTGTAGTTTGGTGCCTCTATCCCTGATGTACTGTAGTTTGGGGTCTCTATCCCTGGTGTACTGTAGTTTGGTGTCTCTATTCCTGATGTACTGTAGTTTGGTGTTCCTATCCCTGATGTACTGTAGTTCGGTGTTCCTGTCCCTGCTGTACAGTAGTTTGGTGTTCCTATCCCTGGTGTTCTGTAGTTTGGTGTCTCTATCCCTGATGTACTGTAGTTTGGTGTCTCTATCCCTGATGTACTGTAGTTTGGTGTTCCTATCCCTGGTGTTCTGTAGTTTGGTGTCTCTATCCCTGATGAACTGTAGTTTGGTGTCTCTATTCCTGATGTACTGTAGTTTGGTGTCTCTATCCCTGATGTACTGTAGTTTGGTGTCTCTATCCCTGATGCACTGTAGTTTGGTGTCTCTATTCCTGATGTACTGTAGATTGGTGCCTCTATTCCTGATGTACTGTAGTTTGGTGCCTCTATTCCTGATGTACAGTAGTTCGGTGTTCCTATCCCTGGTGTACTGTAGTTTGGTGTCTCTATCCCTGATGTACTGTAGTTTGATGTCTCTATCCCTGGTGTACTGTAGTTTGGTGTCTCTATCCCTGGTGTACTGTAGTTTGGTGCCTCTATTCTTGATGTACTGTAGTTTGGTGCCTCTATTCCTGATGTACTGTAGTTTGGTGTTCCTGTCCCTGCTGTACAGTAGTTTGGTGTTCCTATCACTGGTGTACTGTAGTTTGGTGTCTCTATCCCTGATGTACTGTAGTTTGGTGTCTCTATCCCTGATGTACTGTAGTTTGGTGTTCCTATCCCTGATGTACTGTAGTTTGGTGTCTCTATCCCTGATGTACTGTAGTTTGGTGTTTCTATCCCTGATGTACTGTAGTTTGGTGTCTCTATTCCTGTTGTACTGTAGTTTGGTGTCTCTATCCCTGATGTACTGTAGTTTGGTGCCTCTATCCCTGATGTTCTGTAGTTTGGTGTCTCTATCCCTGATGTACTGTAGTTTGGTGTTCCTATCCCTGATGTACTGTAGTTTGGTGTCTCTATCCCTGGTGTACTGTAGTTTGGTGTCTCTATTCCTGATGTACTGTAGTTTGGTGTCTCTATTCCTGATGTACTGTAGTTTGGTGCTCTATCCCTGGTGTACTGTAGTTTGGTGTCTCTATCCCTGTTGTACTGTAGTTTGGTGTCTCTATCCCTGATGTACTGTAGTTTGGTGCCTCTATCCCTGATGTACTGTAGTTTGGTGTCTCTATCCCTGTTGTACTGTAGTTTGGTGTCTCTATCCCTGATGTACTGTAGTTTGGTGCCTCTATCCCTGATGTACTGTAGTTTGGGGTCTCTATCCCTGGTGTACTGTAGTTTGGTGTCTCTATTCCTGATGTACTGTAGTTTGGTGTTCCTATCCCTGATGTACTGTAGTTCGGTGTTCCTGTCCCTGCTGTACAGTAGTTTGGTGTTCCTATCCCTGGTGTTCTGTAGTTTGGTGTCTCTATCCCTGATGTACTGTAGTTTGGTGTCTCTATCCCTGATGTACTGTAGTTTGGTGTTCCTATCCCTGGTGTTCTGTAGTTTGGTGTCTCTATCCCTGATGAACTGTAGTTTGGTGTCTCTATTCCTGATGTACTGTAGTTTGGTGTCTCTATCCCTGATGTACTGTAGTTTGGTGTCTCTATCCCTGATGCACTGTAGTTTGGTGTCTCTATTCCTGATGTACTGTAGATTGGTGCCTCTATTCCTGATGTACTGTAGTTTGGTGTTCCTATCCCTGGTGTACTGTAGTTTGGTGTCTCTATCCCTGATGTACTGTAGTTTGATGTCTCTATCCCTGGTGTACTGTAGTTTGGTGTCTCTATCCCTGGTGTACTGTAGTTTGGTGCCTCTATTCTTGATGTACTGTAGTTTGGTGCCTCTATTCCTGATGTACTGTAGTTTGGTGTTCCTGTCCCTGCTGTACAGTAGTTTGGTGTTCCTATCACTGGTGTACTGTAGTTTGGTGTCTCTATCCCTGATGTACTGTAGTTTGGTGTCTCTATCCCTGATGTACTGTAGTTTGGTGTTCCTATCCCTGATGTACTGTAGTTTGGTGTCTCTATCCCTGATGTACTGTAGTTTGGTGTTTCTATCCCTGATGTACTGTAGTTTGGTGTCTCTATTCCTGTTGTACTGTAGTTTGGTGTCTCTATCCCTGATGTACTGTAGTTTGGTGCCTCTATCCCTGATGTTCTGTAGTTTGGTGTCTCTATCCCTGATGTACTGTAGTTTGGTGTTCCTATCCCTGATGTACTGTAGTTTGGTGTCTCTATCCCTGGTGTACTGTAGTTTGGTGTCTCTATTCCTGATGTACTGTAGTTTGGTGTCTCTATTCCTGATGTACTGTAGTTTGGTGCTCTATCCCTGGTGTACTGTAGTTTGGTGTCTCTATCCCTGTTGTACTGTAGTTTGGTGTCTCTATCCCTGATGTACTGTAGTTTGGTGCCTCTATCCCTGATGTACTGTAGTTTGGTGTCTCTATCCCTGTTGTACTGTAGTTTGGTGTCTCTATCCCTGATGTACTGTAGTTTGGTGCCTCTATCCCTGATGTACTGTAGTTTGGGGTCTCTATCCCTGGTGTACTGTAGTTTGGTGTCTCTATTCCTGATGTACTGTAGTTTGGTGTTCCTATCCCTGATGTACTGTAGTTCGGTGTTCCTGTCCCTGCTGTACAGTAGTTTGGTGTTCCTATCCCTGGTGTTCTGTAGTTTGGTGTCTCTATCCCTGATGTACTGTAGTTTGGTGTCTCTATCCCTGATGTACTGTAGTTTGGTGTTCCTATCCCTGGTGTTCTGTAGTTTGGTGTCTCTATCCCTGATGAACTGTAGTTTGGTGTCTCTATTCCTGATGTACTGTAGTTTGGTGTCTCTATCCCTGATGTACTGTAGTTTGGTGTCTCTATCCCTGATGCACTGTAGTTTGGTGTCTCTATTCCTGATGTACTGTAGATTGGTGCCTCTATTCCTGATGTACTGTAGTTTGGTGCCTCTATTCCTGATGTACAGTAGTTCGGTGTTCCTATCCCTGGTGTACTGTAGTTTGGTGTCTCTATCCCTGATGTACTGTAGTTTGATGTCTCTATCCCTGGTGTACTGTAGTTTGGTGTCTCTATCCCTGGTGTACTGTAGTTTGGTGCCTCTATTCTTGATGTACTGTAGTTTGGTGCCTCTATTCCTGATGTACTGTAGTTTGGTGTTCCTGTCCCTGCTGTACAGTAGTTTGGTGTTCCTATCACTGGTGTACTGTAGTTTGGTGTCTCTATCCCTGATGTACTGTAGTTTGGTGTCTCTATCCCTGATGTACTGTAGTTTGGTGTCTCTATCCCTGATGTACTGTAGTTTGGTGTTTCTATCCCTGATGTACTGTAGTTTGGTGTCTCTATTCCTGATGTACTGTAGTTTGGTGCTCTATCCCTGGTGTACTGTAGTTTGGTGTCTCTATCCCTGTTGTACTGTAGTTTGGTGTCTCTATCCCTGATGTACTGTAGTTTGGTGCCTCTATCCCTGATGTTCTGTAGTTTGGTGTCTCTATCCCTGATGTACTGTAGTTTGGTGTTCCTATCCCTGATGTACTGTAGTTTGGTGTCTCTATCCCTGGTGTACTGTAGTTTGGTGTCTCTATTCCTGATGTACTGTAGTTTGGTGTCTCTATTCCTGATGTACTGTAGTTTGGTGCTCTATCCCTGGTGTACTGTAGTTTGGTGTCTCTATCCCTGTTGTACTGTAGTTTGGTGTCTCTATCCCTGATGTACTGTAGTTTGGTGCCTCTATCCCTGATGTACTGTAGTTTGGTGTCTCTATCCCTGTTGTACTGTAGTTTGGTGTCTCTATCCCTGATGTACTGTAGTTTGGTGCCTCTATCCCTGATGTACTGTAGTTTGGTGTCTCTATCCCTGATGTACTGTAGTTTGGGGTCTCTATCCCTGGTGT
This sequence comes from Hyla sarda, assembly GCF_029499605.1. NCBI lineage: Eukaryota > Metazoa > Chordata > Amphibia > Anura > Hylidae > Hyla > Hyla sarda. The sequence continues at coordinate 23,740,324 of NC_079195.1, forward strand.
ACTGTAGTTTGGTGTCTCTATTCCTGATGTACTGTAGTTTGGTGCTCTATCCCTGGTGTACTGTAGTTTGGTGTCTCTATCCCTGATGTACTGTAGTTTGGTGCCTCTATCCCTGATGTACTGTAGTTTGGTGTCTCTATCCCTGATGTACTGTAGTTCGGTGTTCCTATCCCTGATGTACTGTAGTTTGGTGTCTCTCTCCCTGGTGTACTGTAGTTTGGTGTCTCTATCCCTGATGTACTGTAGTTTGGTGCCTCTATTCCTGATGTACTGTAGTTTGGTGTTCCTGTCCCTGCTGTACAGTAGTTTGGTGTTCCTATCCCTGGTGTACTGTAGTTTGGTGCCTCTATCCCTGATGTACTGTAGTTTGGTGTCTCTATCCCTGATGTACTATAGTTTGGTGTCTATATCCCTGATGTACTGTAGTTTGGTGTCTCTATCCCTGGTGTACTGTAGTTTGGTGCTCTATCCCTGGTGTACTGTAGTTTGGTGTCTCTATCCCTGTTGTACTGTAGTTTGGTGTCTCTATCCCTGATGTTCTGTAGTTTGGTGCCTCTATTCCTGATGTACTGTAGTTTGGTGTCTCTATCCCTGGTGTACTGTAGTTTGGTGTCTCTATCCCTGATGTACTGTAGTTTGGTGTTCCTATCCCTGATGTACTGTAGTTTGGTGTCTCTATCCCTGATGTACTGTAGTTTGGTGTTCCTATCCCTGATGTACTGTAGTTTGGTGCCTCTATCCCTGATGTACTGTAGTTTGGTGTCTCTATTTCTGATGTACTGTAGTTTGGTGCTCTATTCCTGCTGTACTGTAGTTTGGTGTTCCTATCCCTGATGTACTGTAGTTTGGTGTCTCTATCCCTGATGTACTGTAGTTTGGTGTCTTTATTCCTGATGTACTGTAGTTTGGTGTCTCTATTCCTGATGTACTGTAGTTTGGTGCTCTATTCCTGATGTGCAGTGGTTTGGTGTCTCTATTCCTGATGTACTGTAGTTTGGTGTCTCTATCCCTGATGTACTGTAGTTTGGTGCCTCTATTCCTGATGTACTGCAGTTTGGTGTCTCTATCCCTGGTGTACTGTAGTTTGGTGCCTCTATTCCTGATGTACTGTAGTTTGGTGTCTCTATTCCTGATGTACTGTAGTTTGGTGCTCTATTCCTGATGTACTGTAGTTTGGTGTCTCTATTCCTGATGTACTGTAGTTTGGTGTCTCTATTCCTGATGTACTGTAGTTTGGTGTCTCTATTCCTGATGTACTGTAGTTTGGTGTCTCTATTCCTGATGTACTGTAGTTTGGTGTCTCTATCCCTGATGTACTGTAGTTCGGTGTTCCTATTCCTGATGTACTGTAGTTTGGTGTCTCTATCCCTGATGTACTGTAGTTTGGTGCTCTATCCCTGGTGTACTGTAGTTTGGTGTCTCTATCCCTGATGTACTGTAGTTTGGTGTCTCTATCCCTGATGTACTGTAGTTTGGTGCTCTATTCCTGATGTACAGTGGTTTGGTGCTCTATTCCTGATGTACTGTAGTTTGGTGCTCTATTCCTGATGTACTGTAGTTTGGTGTCTCTATCCCTGATGTACTGTAGTTTGGTGTCTCTATCCCTGGTGTACTGTAGTTTGGTGTCTCTATTCCTGATGTACTGTAGTTTGGTGTCTCTATCCCTGATGTACTGTAGTTTGGTGTCTCTATTCCTGATGTACTGTAGTTTGGTGCCTCTATTCCTGATGTACTGTAGTTTGGTGTCTCTATTCCTGATGTACTGTAGTTTGGTGCTCTATTCCTGATGTACTGTAGTTTGGTGTCTCTATTCCTGATGTACTGTAGTTTGGTGTCTCTATTCCTGAAGTACTGTAGTTTGGTGTCTCTATTCCTGATGTACTGTAGTTTGGTGTCTCTATTCCTGATGTACTGTAGTTTGGTGTCTCTATCCCTGATGTACTGTAGTTCGGTGTTCCTATTCCTGATGTACTGTAGTTTGGTGTCTCTATCCCTGATGTACTGTAGTTTGGTGCTCTATCCCTGGTGTACTGTAGTTTGGTGTCTCTATCCCTGATGTACTGTAGTTTGGTGTCTCTATCCCTGATGTACTGTAGTTTGGTGCTCTATTCCTGATGTACAGTGGTTTGGTGCTCTATTCCTGATGTACTGTAGTTTGGTGCTCTATTCCTGATGTACTGTAGTTTGGTGTCTCTATCCCTGATGTACTGTAGTTTGGTGTCTCTATTCCTGATGTACTGTAGTTTGGTGTCTCTATTCCTGATGTACTGTAGTTTGGTGTCTCTATTCCTGATGTACTGTAGTTTGGTGTCTCTATCCCTGGTGTACTGTAGTTTGGTGTCTCTATCCCTGGTGTACTGTAGTTTGGTGCCTCTATCCCTGATGTACTGTAGTTTGGTGTTCCTATCCCTGATGTACTGTAGTTTGGTGTTCCTATCCCTGATGTACTGTAGTTTGGTGTCTCTATTCCTGATGTACAGTGGTTTGGTGCCTCTATTCCTGATGTACTGTAGTTTGGTGTTCCTATCCCTGATGTACTGTAGTTTGGTGTTCCTATCCCTGATGTACTGTAGTTTGGTGCTCTATTCCTGATGTACAGTGGTTTGGTGCCTCTATCCCTGATGTACTGTAGTTTGGTGTCTCTATCCCTGATGTACTGTAGTTTGGTGCTCTATTCCTGATGTACAGTGGTTTGGTGCCTCTATCCCTGATGTACTGTAGTTTGGTGTCTCTATCCCTGATGTACTGTAGTTTGGTGCTCTATTCCTGATGTACTGTAGTTTGGTGTTCCTATCCCTGATGTACTGTAGTTTGGTGTCTCTATCCCTGATGTACTGTAGTTTGGTGTCTCTATCCCTGGTGTACTGTAGTTTGGTGTCTCTATCCCTGGTGTACTGTAGTTTGGTGCCTCTATCCCTGATGTTCTGTAGTTTGGTGCCTCTATCCCTGATGTACTGTAGTTTGGTGTTCCTATCCCTGGTGTACTGTAGTTTGGTGTCTCTATCCCTGATGAACTGTAGTTTGGTGCCTCTATCCCTGATGTACTGTAGTTTGGTGTTCCTATCCCTGATGTACTGTAGTTTGGTGTTCCTATCCCTGATGTACTGTAGTTTGGTGTTCCTATCCCTGATGTACTGTAGTTTGGTGCTCTATTCCTGATGTACAGTGGTTTGGTGCCTCTATTCCTGATGTACTGTAGTTTGGTGTTCCTATCCCTGATGTACTGTAGTTTGGTGTTCCTATCCCTGATGTACTGTAGTTTGGTGCTCTATTCCTGATGTACAGTGGTTTGGTGCCTCTATCCCTGATGTACTGTAGTTTGGTGTCTCTATCCCTGATGTACTGTAGTTTGGTGCTCTATTCCTGATGTACAGTGGTTTGGTGCCTCTATCCCTGATGTACTGTAGTTTGGTGTCTCTATCCCTGATGTACTGTAGTTTGGTGTTCCTATCCCTGATGTACTGTAGTTTGGTGCTCTATTCCTGATGTACAGTGGTTTGGTGTACACAGTGGCCCTCATTCACTAACAGGATCCCAACACTTTTTGTCGGGTTTTGCGCCAGAATTCTGTCTGCGCCAGAATCTGGTGCACAACCCGACAAAATCAAAATCACTCAGAGTGGAAAAAAAAACTACAAAAGGGGCGTTTTTCCCAACAAAAGGGGCGTGTTCCCGACAAAAAGAGAAAAAACCCTCAGATATATGTCTGACCCTCACATCATACATGTACAAATGCCGGCTCATCACTATGAATGACAAGTAAGCTATTGGCAGCAGCGCGAGCCTCCACTCCCTGCACTTCTTTACTTGTCATTCATAGCGGTGAGCCGGCACCTGTATATATAGATGCTGTGAGGGTCAGACATATATCCATATATCCATATGTCTGACCCCTACCGCGCAGCTGCTGCCCGCTATGAATGACAAACTCTTACAGCGAGAGCAAGCAGCACCCCTCCGCTCCCCCGCTAATAGAGTTTTCATTCATTGGCAGCCAGGGGAGGGAGAAGATGAAGATTAATATGTGCAGCTTGGGGAGGCAGTATATATATAAATATGCGCAGTGGGGGTCAGTATATGCGCAGCGGGGGTCAGTATAGATATATAATAGCGCTTGGGGGCAGTACATTTATTCAAGTGCAGCGGCCACTAAGTTTGATATAGCGCAGCAGGGGGAAAGATATATAGAAACGCTGGAGGGGCCAGATATATACCTCCCCCCCCCCCCCCCCCCCAGCGATTCTATACATCTTTGCATACCACAGCGCTTCTATATTAAATCCCTGCCAGGAGCACTGATTGGCTCCTCGGTCCCGGCCATTCAGGGCTTCTGGTGGGGAATTTAAAAATGAAAGTTTACAGTACATTGCAGGGGATCGGAACATGCAGCCCGCTCCCCTGCTTAATAACTTTTGATCGGATCGGGTCTCAGTAGTGAGACCCGGTGCGATCAATCCCTCAGCCCCTCTACTACTACCCCCAACATGGAACAGACCCTGTTCCATGATGGGGGTAGTAGTACAAGCACTAATGCAGTCAGAATTTGCAGAGACTTTTTTCTGTCGCACAGAATACATTTTGTGCGACAGAAAAAAAAACCTGCGACAGAAAGAAAGGGAAATTGGGCGACAGATTCGTAAATCACAAGGAAAAAAAAGACGAGTACACTGAAAAAAAACCTAACCGACACTCCAGTCTTAGTAAATGAGGACCAATGTTGTCTTATTCAGACAGTCCCTGGTGTTAAGTGGCTTATTAGTACCGCAGTTTCTAGTATCTATTCTTGTCCTGACAAACTCCCTGTTGTCCATATTAATTTGCTTATCTTTCCCCTGGTGTTTACATTTGATTTCGTAGTCCTTTAGATTGGTCGTCCTCGCCCTCGTGTCCCGTAATGATACAGAGCTGTGTTTTCCAAACAGTGTGTCTCCAGCTGTTGCAAAACTACAACTCCCAGCATGCCCGGACAGCCAACGGCTGTCCAGGCATGCTGGTAGTTGTAGTTTTGCAACAGCTGGAGACACACTGTTTGGAAAACACTGTCGTAGAGGTACTGATTTATGGGATGCAAAGAGTAAACAAATGACCAACATTTTCATTTTGTTGAGTAATAATATGTAGTATTCCTGATCATTATTTAAGAATTATCCCCCCCCCCCCCCCCCAAAAAAAAAAAAAGGATAGATACACAATATTGCCCGTATTTGCCTTTTTCAGAAAAAAAGATAAGATACAGAAGAACAAATATTCCAAGTTGCTATTTTGGTATTTACTTTTCAGCTTTTCGTGTGTCCAAGCTGAGTGTTCATTTATTAAAGTTTTATTTAAAAAGTAGATGAAAGGTCAGGCGGTAGATGCCAAGAACCGGGATATTTGGTTAAACTGAGTAGATATAGACTATATAATTTATTTTCTAAAATGGTATGTAAACTATATTTCTGCAATGCCCTTAAAATAAAAAGTTTAACAAACTTGCAAAAAGACTTGATTACAATAAAATCCCCCACTATTTTTTGGTATACAGCTCATAAGTGCAGCCATGTATCTCCATGGTTAAACATTAGATTAACTATAGCAATGATTTTGTATGGCTGACCATGTCATTTGTGTGGGGGCCTCCTAACCTCCCCTGGTAGCAGATGTCGGGGGAGAGAAGGCTTTAGGGGGGTACGCCGGTGGAAAACAATTTTTTTTCATATAAACTGGCTCCAGAAAGTTAAAGGGGTTATCCAGAAAAAAACTTTCTTATATAGATCAACTGGCTCCAGAAAGTTAAACAGATTTGTAAATTATTTCTATTTAAAAAAAAAATCTTAATCCTTTCAGTACTTATGAGCTGCTGAAGTTGAGTTGTTCCTTTCTGGCTAAGTCCTCTCTGATGACACCTGTCTTGGGAACTGTCCAGAGTAGAAGCAAATCCCCATAGCAAACCTCTTCTACTCTGTGCAGTTCCCGAGACAAGCAGAGATGTCAGCAGACAGAAAAGAACAACTTAACTTCAGCAGCTAATAATTATTGGAAGGATTAATATTTTTTACATTTAAGTAATTTACAAATCTGTTTAACTTTCTGGAGTCAGTATATATATATATATATATATATATATATATATATATATAGATATAGATATAGATATATATATATATAATATTTTTCCTGGAATACCCCTTTAAACAGAATTGTAAATTACTTCTATTAAAAAAAATCTTAATCCTTCCAGTACTTATTAGCTGCTGTATGCTACAGAGGAGGAAGTTGTATAATTTTTTCCAGTCTGACCACAGAGCTCTCTAAGAATATTGTATCCCATAGAACCTGAAGCCTGACAGGGTTCAAAAGTTTCCTCTGCCCTATATGTGGAGACCAATACTATCAAAAAATGGGTAATAGTTATGGGGGCCCTGTTACAGATTTTTGCACTAGGACCCAAGAGGATCAAGTTAGCCCTTGGTCTGGTGATTCACCAATGAAGCGTGGACCTTTTTATGTCTCTTTACTGTTTCCAGGGAGCAGTGACTGGCCCCGGTAAGGCATCCAGCTCACTTTGTATCCAATTGGTTTTTCATGATGACCCTTTGAGTTTGTCTTCTAACCTGTTTGGGGTACGTGTTGTGTCTCCTAACAGACCTATGGCCACTATACAGAAGAACTTTCTCACTTTGCCCGTAAGGAAGCTGCCAGATTACTCCAAGAGAAGCAAAGTTCAAGCGCGTCCAAACCCCCCGATGTGCAGAAGCAGTGTTACTCCAAGTGTCACGGTGAGGAATAGGCCGTTTCGAGAGGACGCTCTTACACACCTGAAGACTGTCTTTACGGTCAACCTCCATCTTCATGACACATCTTCTGTTTTTCAGCCTGTGCACAGCGGGTAAAAAAATATTTCATCAAAAAGTTGGGAGAAGACTGGATATTCCTTGTTCTTCTTGGTCTTGTCATGGCATTGGTGAGCTGGAGCATGGACTACGCCAGTGCAAAGAGTATACAGGGTAACATTGGTTATGTAAATGATTATCGACAATTTGTATCTTTGTACACCATTTAAAGTGCACCTCTACAGCTCTATTTTGGAGTTTTGCAGAGAAAATAACCACTAGAACCACCTCTATTCCCAGGTTAGGGGGATGGAATTGGGACAAACCATTCATTATTTGGCTAGGAGTCTTTGCTGGTGACTAGATTCTGCTGCACAGAGAAAATGCTTTTGCAAATGCAATGTGAGGAAAGTTTTGCAAGACTTAACCCAATGCTTTCTGACTGTCTGGATATGCTGGGAGTTGCAGTTTTGCAACAGCTAGAGGCATCTTGGTTGGGAAATAGTGCTTTAGAGAAAAGAATAGTGTTGAGCGGCAGAGGCCATATTTGAATTCGCGATATTTTGCGAATATATGGACGAATATTCGTCATATATTCGCAAAATTCGCATATTCGCGTTTTATTTTCGCATATACGTAAATGCGCATATGAGAAAATTCGCATATACAAAAATTTGTAGATGAGAAAATTCACATACGCGAAAATTAGCGTATGCAAATTTTCGCATATGCGAAAATCTGCACGCCAGTCTCACACAGTAGTATTAGAGCCTTCTTTACACCACACAAGCTGGAAGCAGAGAGGGATGATCACTGTGATGTGTACTTTGAAAAAAAAAATATGAATATTCGGAATTGCGAATATATAGTGCTAAATTCACGAATATTCACGAATATGCGATATTCGCAAATAAAATTCGCATTGCGAATTTTCGCGAGCAACACTAGAAAACAACCACCTCCATTCTTGGGTTAGGGGGATAGAATTGGGGCAACTCCATTATTTGGCCATGAGTCCGGTGAGTTTTGCAGAGCTTTTTTCGGAGGGTTTTATGGCTGTCAAAGGCTGTCCGGGCAAGCTGGGAGTTATAGTTTTGCAACAGCTGCAGACACCCTGGTTGTGAGACCATGCTCTGAATTATAGTTGGAAAACAGTGCTTTAGAGAAAAGAACTAGAACCACCTCCATTCCCAGGTTAGGGGGATGGAATAGGGACAAACCATGCATTATTTGGCTAGGAGTCTTTGCTTGTGACTAGATTCTGCTGTGCAGAGAAAATGATTTTGCAAATACAATGTGAGGCAAGTTTTCAAAGACTTAACCCATTTCTTTTGGCTGTCCCGGCATGCTGGGAGTTGCAGTTTTGCAACAGCTGGAGGCATCTTGGTTGGGAAATAGTGCTTTAGAGAAAAGAACCACTAGAACCACCTCCATTCCCAGATTAGATGTATAGAATTGGGACAACTCGTGCATTATTTGGCTAGGAGTCTTTGCTAGTGACTAGATTCTGCTGTACAGAGAAAATGCTTTTGCAAACACAATGTGAGACAGGTTTTGAAATACTTAACCCTTTGTATTTTGCTGTCCAGGCATGTAGTTTTGCAACAGCTGGAGGCACACTGGTTGGGAAACAGTGCTTTAGAGAAGTTAACCACTAGAACCACCTCTAGTCCCAGGGTAGACTGGGAAACATTGCTGTACAGGTACACTTTAAAGGGGTACTCCGGTGGAAAACATTTTTTTTTTTTAAATCAACATGTACCAGAAAGTAAAACAGATTTGTAAATTACTTCTATTTAAAAATCTTAATCATTCCAGCACTTATCAGCTGCTGTATGCTCCAGAGGAAGTTATTTTCTTTTTATATTTCTTTTCTGTCTGACCACAGTGCTCTCTGCTGACACCTCTGTCCATGTCTGGAACTGTCCAGAGCAGGAGAGGTTTGCTATGGGGATTTGCTCCTACTCTGGACAGTTCCTGACATGGACAGAGGTGTCAGCAGAGAGCACTGTGGTAAGACAGAAAAGAAATGAAAAAAGAACTTCTTCTAGAGCATACAGCAGCTGATAAGTACTGGAAGGATTAAGATTTTTAAATAGAAGTCATTTACAAATATTTCTGGCACCAGTTGTTTTCCACCAGAGTACCCCTTTATATCTTGCTATAATTGTGCATGCAGTACCTTTTTCCACTAAAACTACGCAAGTTAATAGACACCATTTCAACAGCGCTACCTCTTTTAAAGAGGTTTTACAGTGTATTACAGTGATAGCCTATCCTTACCACAGGCAGATTGCATAAGGGTCCTATCCCTAGGTCAGTGTTTCCCAACCAGGATGCCTGCAGCTGTTGCAAAACTACAACTCCCAGCATGCCTGGACAGCCGTTGGCTGTCCGTGCATGCTGGGGGTTGTAGTTTTGCAACAGCTGCAGGCACCCTGGTTGGGAAATACCGCCTTAAAGGGGTACTTTGATAGAAAACATTTTTTTTTAATCAACTGGTGCCAGAAAGTTAAACAGATTTGTATATTACTTCTATTAAAAAATCTTTACCCTAACAGTACTTATTAGCTGCTGAATACTACAGAGGAAATTATTTTATTTTGGAATTTCTTTTTTATCTTGTCCACAGTGCTCTCTGCTGACACCTGATGCCCGTATCAGGAACTGTCCAGAGCAGAATAAAATCCCCGTAGCAAACCTATGCTGCTCTGGACAGTTCCTGACAAGGACAGAGGTGTCAGCAGAGAGCACTGTGGACAAGACGAAAAAGAAATTCGAAAAGAAAATAATTTCCTCTGTAACATACAGCTGCTAATAAGTACTGAAAGGACTGAAAGATTTTTAAATAGAAGTCATTTACAAATCTGTTTAACTTTCTGGCACCAGCCCATTAAAAAAATATAAAGTTTTCCACCGGAGTTGCCCCTTTAAAGGGTATTCCAGAAAAAAAACTTTTTTTTATATATATCTACTGGCTCCAGGATGTTCAACAGATTTGTAAATTACTTCTATTAAAAAAATCTTAATCCTTCCAATAATTATCAGCTGTGGAAGTTGAGTTGTTCTATTCTGTCTGGCAACAGTGCTCTCTGCTGACATCTCTGCTTGTCTCGGGAACTGCACAGAGTAGAAGAGGTTTGCTATGGGGATTTGCTTCTAAACTGGGTGGTTCCCGAGACACGTGTCATCAGAGAGCACTTAGACAGAAAAGAACAACTCAACTTCAGCAGCTCATAAGTACTGAAAGGATTAAGATTTTTAAATAGAAGTAATTTACAAATCTGTATAACTTTCTGACACCAGTTTCTTTAAAAAAAAATTAATAAATAAAAAGTTTTCCACTGGAGTACCCCTTTAAGTATTCCTACTGGTTGAGCTGCAGTACCAGACATGACCACACCACTATGGACGTCACTGTGGCTATCAGTCAGAGCCCCACAAATTGGTCAAAAATGTAATTCTGGAAACCCCCATAAATGAAATATTAAACACGTCTCACCGTATTCCTGGTTTACCCCATTATTCTTTCCTTCCCAGCCTATAGGTGGATGTATAAGGGAGCATCTGATAATGTCTGGTACCAGTACTTGGCCTGGGTGTCCTACCCTCTCGTCCTTATACTTTTTGCTGCCGTCTTTTGCCACCTGGTGTCTCCACAAGCCATAGGTAAGTAGATCTCACCGTTCACTGTCATGGGCCATAGGTCACCTGCTATTCTCGGCCCTAATCTTTCCGTATGCAGCATTTATCGTTGCTTCTAATATATCATCCTGTCACACGGAAGGTCTCTTCGTTCTTCCATATTGGTTCCCTATTAGCGTGTGTTTTCCTAAGTACTTAGTAAAAACTCCGATGGGTCATCTTTGTGGGCACTCATGGTAACCGGAGACTGTGCCAGCTGTCTCTGGACACCGAATTTATCATTAAACTCTATCTTGGTGTCAGTCACTTATCCAGCTAAGAGTATGGTCAGTCACATTGCGTGTCCCTACGTAACCTTCCATCCCTTACCTTGGATCCAACATGCACAATCACTGGGGATGGGAGCAACTTATTCCTTGTAAGGAACGGACTATATCTTAAAGGGGTACTCCGGTGGAAAACTATTTTGTTTCATATCAACTGCTTCCAAAAAGTTATACAGATCTGTAAATTACTGTATTAAAAACATCTTAACCCTTCCACTACGTATCAGCTTATGTATGCTCAAGAGGAAGTTGTGTAGTTCTTTCCAGTCTGGCCACAATGCTCTCTGCTGATGCCTTTGTCCATATCAGGAACTGTCCAGAGTAGGAGCAAATCCCCATAGCAAACCTATCCTGCTCCGGACAGTTCCGGACGTGGACAGAGGTGTCAGCAGAGAGCACTGTGGTCAGACTGAAAAGAACAACTCAACTTCTTCTGTAGTATACAGCAGCTGTTAAGTACTGGAAGGATTAAGATTTTTTTATAGAAGTAATTTACAGCTTCAGCTTTCTGGAACCAGTTAATTTGGAAAAAAAAAAAAAAGTGTTTCTCATCGGGGTACCCCCTTAATGTTGTTTATAGGGATCTCTGCTTTTTTCTATGTAGGGAAAAACTAAGAACTTATGGGGGCCATAGTGTTTGCCATCGGGGTCTGATGCTCTTGCTGATGGAAACCTATATTTCAGGACAGAGGTCTTCTTAAGGCGTTATTTGTGTCTGAGATTATCCTATATAGTGTCTGAGATGATTGTATTTAGCAGGAATCAATGGGTTAATGGAGCACACACAGCTGTTCTATATACGGTGCAACCCCTCCATTGTAATAGCAGGGGCCCACCTGCTCAGACTCCCAAGAGTCAAACACTGAAGGCCAAGCCCAAGGATAGTGTAGGAAGAAGGAAATAACCCTTATGGTGGCGCTGCTGGTTCCAGTAAGAAGTAAAAGCCAAACCAGGAGTATTGTCAAACACTGGAGTGGTTTATTGAGTATAAAAACAATAAAAGTAAAAGGATGACGCGTTTCGGGGGAGCCACCCCCTTCCTCAGATCAGTAAGATACTGATCTGACTCTCATCAGGATTGGATGACTCCTTCTCCTGGAACGCGGGCTTAGCAGCAGTTCCTCCTCTTCATACTGGTAACCCACTTGCTGGGTTGATATGCGAATTTTTCATTTGCTCTAGGTGAGCGGCCATGACCTAAGGGCAATCTGCACCCAGTAACTGCTTCCTTCTTATTTCATAAATTGTTTTAGTGGTAACACACAAGGCACCTCGGTTGGTCTCCTTTATTCTTCTATTTTAGGTGAAGCCCAAGGTTCAGTGCTATAGTTTTAAAGAAGTTCTTTGATTTTCTCTATAGAGCAGGTCTGAACAATATATAGCCTGCGGAATTCATGCAGCCCACCATCATATTGACGAGATGTAAAGGAATCCCCCTTGACATCATGGTGTACAGGATCATCTTTCTTCAGCTATGGGGCGAGGATATCGGACGCAATCCCTGCCCTCAATGTCCTGGGGGGCATCAGTCAACTTCAGTGCAGGCGCTCCATGGGGCAGCAATGTCTACTTTCTCATCAGACTCCTAAGATATGCAAATTAGGCTTTGGAGCCCGCTTGGAATTCCCATTGACTGCTAGCGCTCAGCAGAGTTTAGCCCCTTCACCAGTTAGCCCCTCCCCTCTGTGCACTGTCACCACCTTTACACCCCCATTGACAGCCACCAGTCTGTACTGCACGCCTCGCCTCTCAGCAGCCAAAGTGGAATGGCAAGTGGGCTTCGAAGCCTTATTTGCATATCTTTTTAAATTCTGATATCTCAGCACTGAATGGGTCGATTAAAGGGGTTATCCAGGAAAAAACTTTTTTCTATATATCAACTGGCTTCAGAAAGTTAAACAGATTTGTAAATGACTTCCATTAAAAAATCTTAATCCTTTCAGTACTTATGAGTTGCTGAATTTGAGTTGTTCTTTTCTGTCTAAGTGCTCTCTGATGACACGTGTCTCGGGAACCGCCCAGCAAATCCCCATAGCAAACCTCTTTTAAACTGGGCGTTTCTGGAGACATGTGTCATCAGAGAGCAAGTAGACAGAAAAGAACAACTCAACTTCAGAAGCTCAGAAGTACTGAAAGGATTAAGATTTTTTTTTTATAGAAGTAATTTACAAATCTGTTTAACTTTCTGGAGCCAGTTGATATATAAAAAAAAAGTTTTTTCCTGGATAACCCCTTTAAGGAATGAGAGGTATGCACAAATATAGGGTCAAAAGTCCTATACAGCCGTGCCATAACTGTCCGCTGTAACACAAATGCCACCATTTTTGGTGTATGTATATGTGGGCCTCCCAAGACTCCCATGACAAGAGGTCAGAGGAAAGTTTGGACCCATTGGTTTTCGTGTGACCAATTATTTGTTCCAAGGAGACAAACAGATGGTAGAAAGATCTAGAAGTGACAGTATCCCCCTCTCCCATAGAAACATGCATGCTTAGCTGTGCCATCGTGAAAGTTCATGGTGGAGTCAGTAAGAACTGTTGCACAACAGAATGGCAAGCTTATAAATCACAATCCATCTTGCAACACCTCTTTTAGGTCCCGCTCACGCTACAATTTGCTGAGTGGCAAATTCCGCGGAAAAATTTCTGTGCAGCAGCCTCCCATTGTCTTCTATGGGATTCTGCTACATCACACACACTGCGGAATTTCTGGAGATCTAAATTCCGAACTTTGCGGATAGAGTGAACATGTTTTGGGGAAATTCAGTGAGGATTGCTTGGTGACAATGGTGATGGCGCAGGTATGCGCGGTCCTAGTGCCGAAGTATTTCAGCAGCGCATGCAGCAGTACGAATCTCTGCCCGAAATAAACCCTTATCTAACATGATCAGATATGACTTTTTCAAACCCATAAGAATAAATTGAACATCCCGCAATCCACATCATTTTTGCAAATGATTTCACCAGTTACCTTTTCCATCAGTTCACCAGTTACTTAGCTTTTTCCTCTCTTTTATTTCATGCATACATTAGACTGGATAAAAGAGCTAATAAGTAAGTATACCCATAATGAAACTCAACCAAAGGACAAAATTTAGGCAAGAAATATGAGCACAAGAAGGCATTGCGTGTAATTCTCATGTTGTATGGTGGTCCTGTGTGGTCAGCTGTCAAAATGGGAAAAGATAAAAGTGTACCTGTCAGACCCCCGCCCCCCTCAAAAAAAAAAATGCTATAATCATGTACATCTAATTTTTTGTGTCTAGGACCTATATTTCTCTCAGAATTATTTTTATTTACTTGCCATAATTTGCTCAGTGAGGTTTCTGTCCATGTAGAGGCACGGGGCGTGTACCTCTCTTCTCCTCACTGTGATGACTCCTCCCCCTCCTCCCTCACTCTGCTCTGACTCACAGAGGCCCCTGGCCTGCCTGCAGCCCTGTCAATCACTCATGGTGTCCATGACGTGTCGATGACCACTGTACACTGCACGACTAGTATGTGTCCCAGGAGGCATGGGGACCCCTAGTGGCCACTTTTGTCATTGGCTTTCTCAGTATGAAATACTGAAAATTTTCTGATGAAAGCAATTGCAGAACATATTGTGTTTGCACGCTTTATAACATATAAAAAGCTATGGTATCTGACAGTGCCCATTTTAAGTTGTTTATACAATTTTTTATTGCATAAAACTGAATTCCATTTAGGTCTTTCGAATGAAGATGATGATAACATCTTGAGAGGTTCTAACAATTTCATCTTCTTGTTTTTTTATATAAGGTTCTGGCATTCCAGAGCTGAAAGTTATTCTCCGTGGTGTTGTACTGAAAGAGTACTTGACTCTCAAAGCCTTCGTAGCCAAAGTGATTGGGCTGACGGCTTCTTTGGGGAGCGGGATGCCCCTAGGAAAAGAGGTAAGATTCAGCCACGGATATCATACAGCAACAAATCAAATCATCAGAAGAAACATTTAAAATTTCTGAAAAATTTGACAGATAAAGCAAAAATTTACTTAAATTTTATCATTTGGGGTCAGAGTGCGCTAAGCAAGCAAACTTACAATATAAGTCTATGGGATTGTCTCGGTCAGCCATGCTTTTCTTCCCACTCGTTCTAACAATTGTTCAAGGTCTGAAGACTCAAACCTCAACTGACATCTTTAGGACAGATACACTTTAATGAGGAAATCCAACGTGTTTGTTATTTTATTTAAATATCATAGCTATGTATTTTTTGCATTAAAGTGGTACTCCTCCCCTAGACATCGTATCCCCTATTCAAAGGATAAGGGGATAAGATGTCTGATCGTGGGGGACCTCCATGATCTCTCTGCTGCACTCGGCTTTTGTTTAGAGAGTCGGTTGCAGTACCAGAGGCTTGTGACGTTACTGTCACACCCCGCTTGTGATGTCACGACCACGCCCCTCAATGCAAGTCTATGGGAGGGGGCTTGACAGCCGTCAAGCCCCCTCCCATAGACTTGCATTGAGGGGACGTGGCCATGCCATCACAAGCGGGGCGTGACGTCACGAGCTTCTGCCTCGTCACGAACTTCTGCCTCATGCACGGGTTGTCTGGGGTTCAGTAGCCGAATTAGCGGGGGTACCCCGCGTTTAGACATCTTATCCCCTATCCTTTGGATAGGGGATAAGATGTCTAGAGGCAGAGTACCCCTTTAAAAAAACTTCCCTTGAGACCGTCATATTGGAAACACGCACACTTCCATCCAGTAGTGTCTATTTAACCACGACGGAATATATAAGTGTGCTTCATGGCAGCTGAAGAGTTAGTCGACAGAATTGTCATAGATTATTTCAGCTTCTTCCCAAATATGAGGCAGTGACAGAGAAGCTTCATACATATCCTTATCTGGGTACACAGTATATAGTTTTACTATAATGCCTTACCTAGGGCTTCAGTAGTCAAACAGAGTTGTAAGTAATTTGCCTATCCTCTAATCATAACAAGATGACTCTGCTTATTTTGTCCCAGTCTATACAGCAAAGCTGAAAAGGGTCAGCCAATTGAGTTGTGGCTGTTTAAACCAATATTTCAAAATTATTTTATATAGATGATAATTTAAAACCACAATTTTTTATAATAAAAAATAATTGAATAATATTTCATGATATTACATTCCCTTTAACTTGGGGTCATATGATGTAATATGTGAGGAAAAGTAAACACAAAAACTGTCCATGTCCAAAACAAACATTAGCAGACGTTCTTGCTCTGGATTTCACCTTCATGATAATTCCAGCTATAAATAATACACTGGGCAGAATCTCCGTCACTTGATAAGTTGGGAAAGAGATAGATAGATGAACATGCTGGGCTCGGGAGGGATTCCCTATCAGGGGCCCATGAAATTCGATTCTGCCAAAACCTAAAACCCAGCTGCCGCTTGTTTTGTAATGATTGGTTGACACAGACTGAGAGGGCTCAATGCATGAGATAAAACAATATGATTTAATTTTTTACTTCTTTGACAACTAATATGGTCACTAGTAGAGTGAGATTTTTAAAAAGTTCAACTTGGCAGGTCCGCTAAATTTTTCTGAAAAGTTTGGTTCGTTTCGTACAGATTCTCTGTGAATCAGCAATTAAAGAAACCTCAAAACACATGTAAAACACTGCCTAAGAGCTCTGAACTGTAATTGTATTTAAGTAGTTTTAAGTTGGTTTTGATTAAACCCAGAGAATACACATAAATTAGGCTTAGATGCCTATTCCATATTCACTCTCAACGCTTTCAATGTGTATTGATGTTAAACCTAAGTAGAAATACTATAGATTTTATTAAACCCAGAAAATACACATAACTTGGCCTAAAATGTCTATTTCTTGTTCACTACTCCCACTTTTAATACTTCTATATATTAAACACAGGTAGAAATACTATATGTTTGACTAAACCCAGAAAATACATGTAACTTTGCCTAACATTCTGGGCTTTTGGAGCATATTATCGAACCAGAAACCAGACCAAGAGGAAGATACTATGGTGAGCCAGTCTGTGGCCTTCCATATATTGATAAGTAACTAGGTAGATTTACTGTTTTGTAGTCTAGGATGGTTAGTGTTGAGAACAACTATGAAACATGGACATAGTATAGGTCTATACCATGATTTATTTTAATGCACTATCCTATAAAATCTAAGTTGCCCATAGGTACAGTAGCAGACTATGTGCTTCCTATTAAAGAGGATCTGTGACAAAGCCAGAAAATGTGATTGTATAATCACTAAATAGCTCGGAGCACCCTGATCACACACCTTTTTACAGTTTCTTTATACGCCTTTCCATTCCTGAGATATGAGGGTTTATAGTTTGACAATTCAAGGAACAGTCAGATGGGCGTGAACTTAGTTTTAATAATGGGAGTGACTATAAGGTGAAGGGTGGGATTATACAGCCAGGGGCGTGTATAAGGCATACACACCCCTTAATGTACAACATCTACACCCCTGACTGTATCCCGCCCATCACCACTCCCAGTACTAAAATTCAGTTCCCACCCATCTGACTGACTCCCAGAATAGTAAGACAAACTATAAACCCTCATACCTCATGAATAGAGGGGATATCAAAAACGTTTAAAAAGATGTGTGACCAGGGCACCCTAAGCTATGTAATGACAGTAATATCTTAATTCTTGGTGTTGGCCACAGATCCTCTTAAAGGGGTACTCCAGCGCTAAGACATCTTATCCCCTATCCAGTTCAGTACTCTCAGCTCAGGACTCTCTCCCAGCCTGTGAGCTGAGAGTACTGAACTTCCGGTGGAAGGACCAGAACCCTTTCAGCATTAGCCCTAAAAGCTATACACTTACTATGAAAAGCATAGGAAGCTGCCTGCCGACCAGGCATAGAAGAGAGACCCCTAGTGGCCAAAAGTATAAAATGAAAAAACTGGTATAAATATTAATATTTTTTAATGAAGATATATTACAATATCTCTTCATTAATGATTATAAACAACATATTAAAAGTTTTTGTTGATGACAGGTACTCTTTAAAGGTGTATTCCAGCGCTAAGACATCTTATCCCCTATCCAAAAGATAGGGGATGAGATGCCTGATCACGGGGGTCCTGCTGCTGGGGACCCCCGTGATCTTGCACACAGCACCGTGTTACCATCAGTCCCCAAAGCATGTTCGCTCCGGGTGTGATGACTGGTGATCATGGGGCCGGAGCATTGTGATGTAATGGCCCCCCCCCCCCATGTGATGTCACGCTCCACCCCCTCAATGCAAGCGTATGGGAGGGGGCGTGACAGCGTCACGCCCCCTCCCATAGGCTTGCATTGAGGGGGCGGAGCTTGACATCACATGGGGCGGAGCCGTGACTTCACAATCCTCCGGCCCCGTGAATGCCAGTTATCAGACCCGGAGCGAACATGCTTTGGGGACTGATGGTAAGGCGGTGCTGTGTGCAAGATCAGAGGGAGAGCAGCATACAGGAAGACTGGCAGAAGCAGAGTCCCGGCCAGGCTTCATGTGACATCATGCCTGCCGGGACCCGCCTCCTTCCACCCCTCAGAAAGACAGTGCTCCTGAGCTAATGAAGAGGGATAAAAAAAGGTATTTCCACAGCATTTTAAATCTCAATAAACACAGGGATAGGCATAGTTAGAGTAAGGGACAGATGGGAGGGGGATCAGGGAAAGTTTAGATGACGACAGGTACTCTTTAAAGATACTTGAATAATACATTTTGTTAGCAAAAATAATAATACAATTTTGGTATTGATACCCATGTTCTTGTGTTTCAGGGCCCATTTGTGCACATTGCGAGTATCTGTGCGGCCGTTCTAAGCAAATTCATGTCTGTGTTCTGTGGAGTCTATGAGGTAAGGAGCTGAAGTTATATTTTACATTAACCCCTTGTTTGCCTTCCTCTTGACTGGTTTCTTGGCTGGTAATGGCTGCTATAGGCTCCAAAGTTGCCTTGGCTTTGAGTTGCTGGGAGAATGTATAGAACGTGTTCAGCTGGTACTAATCTGATAATGCTTTGTATTTTGCCATATGATACGGTCTATCTATACAGACCAATGTTACCAGGTATTAAATTACATTTATTTTTATTTTAAGGGGCATTTACATCTTTTTAAGTAACATGCATTGTACTAATAGTCTAACATTGGTGACTTCATTCATAGAGTTTCCCATTCTTGCTCCTCATCATGTCATTTCCACATTTAAAGGGGTACTCCCGTGGAAAACTTTGTTTTTGAAATCAACTGGTACCAGAAAGTTAAACGGATTTGTAAATCACTTCTATTAAAAAATCTTAATCCTTCCAGTACTTTTTAGGGGCTGTATACTAAAGAGAAATCCAAAAAAAGGAATGCATTTCCTGTGATGTCCTGACCACAGTGCTCTCTGCTGACCTCTGCTGTCCATTTTAGGAACTGTCCAGAGAAGAAGAAAATCCCCATAGCAAACCTATGCTGCTCTGGACAGTTCCTAAAATGGACAGCAGAGGTCAGCAGAGAGCACTGTGGTCAGGACATCACAGGAAATGCATTTCTTTTTTGGATTTCTCTTTAGTATACAGCCCCTAAAAAGTACTGGAAGGATTAAGATTTTTTTTAATAGAAGTGATTTACAAAGCTGTTTATCTTTCTGGCACCAGTTGATTTAAAAAAAACTAAGTTTTCCACGGGAGTACCCCTTTAAGCTATTAAAAAAATAACCCTACTGGTGCCAAAAAATGTGTCACAATAATTTAAGACTTAATTTTAGACAAAAATTTTCTACACGTTAGATAGCTGCTGGCCAAACATGTAGTGGACTGGCAGCTATTCTTCCTGATTCCAGGAGATACATACCTGCTCAGCTCGCTTGTGTTTTCCATAGGTAAATGGGAATAAGTCCCCGCATGATACCTTAGGTAGGGATTTATCTAATAGACTTATAGGGGTTCTCCGCCCCAGCATCTTATCCCCTATCCAAAGTATCGTGATGTAACGGTTCCGCCCCAAGTGACGTCACGTTCCGCCCACTCAATACAAGTGTATGGGAGGGGGCGTGGTGATTGTCACACCCCCTCTCATAGACTTGTATTAAGAGGGCAGGGTGTGATGTCATGGCGACGGAGCCATGGCGTCACGATGCTTCGTCCCCTGCATTGCAGCAGGGTGCCGCAGCAGAGATCGCAGGGGTTCTCAGTGGTGGGACCCCCGCGATCAGACATCTTATCCCCTAAACTTTGGATGGGGATAAGATGTCTGGGGTGGAGAACTCCTTTAACTGTTGGGTAAAGTAAAAAATTACTCCAAACAACTGGAAAGTCAATTAAATATACAAACCTGCTATATTGCCAATGGCAACCAATGGGGCTGACTTATCAGTTGCTGTTGTGACAGTAAAATAAAACTTATATTAACATAATATATACAGTGGAAACATTTCTAAAATTCTAATTTTTTTCACATTACGGGGTATTGAGTGCAGAATAATGAGAAAAACTAAATTTTTTAGACTGTAACACAAGGAGCAACATAACAAAGTGTTAAAATAGTATATATATATATATATATATATATATATATATATATATGATAATCAATAAATATAAATCAATTAATTAATTAAAATATCAAATAATAAAGGTTATGTTTTATTGACATAATGTATAGAGCAATTGGTAAATTGGTTGCCATTGGCAATATAGCATGGCTAAGTATTGGGTATGCCTAAACCTTTCCCAGCCACCGCAACATTTTACGTCAGGGAAGATTTGGGACATCCCTATATACTTAAAGGGGTACTCCCGAAGAAAAGTTTTTTTTTTTCAACCCCTTAAGGGCGCAGGGTTTTTCCGTTTTTGCATTTTCATTTTTTCCTCATCACTTTCTAAAAATCATAACGTTTTCAATTTTGAACTTAAAATTTCATATGATGGCTTCTTTTTTTGCGCCACCAATTCTTCTTTGCGGTGACATTAGTAATTTTACCCAAAAATCCACGGCGTAACAGAAAAAAAATTCATTGTGCGACAAAATTGAAGAAAAAATTGAATTTTGTAATTTTTGGTGGCTTCCGTTTCTACGTAGTGCATTTTTCGGCAAAAAATAACCCGTTATCTTTATTCTGTAGGTCCATACGGTTAAAATGATACCCTACATATATAGGTTGGATATTGTCGTACTTCGGAAAAAAATCTTAACTACATGCAGGAAAATTTATATGTTAAAAATTCTCATCTTCTAACCCCTATAACTTTTTTATTTTTTCGGTACCATTTTTGTATTGATCAGACTTTTTGATAGCTTTTTATTCATTTTTTCATGATATAAAAAGTGACCAAAAATGCACTATTTTGGACTTTGGAAGTTTTTTGCGCGCACGCCATTGACCATGCGATTTAATTAACAATATATTTTTATAGTTGGGATATTTTCGCACACGGCGATACCACATATGTTTATTTTTATTTTTATTTACACTGTTTTTTTTTTTATGGGAAAAGGGGGGTGATTCAAACTTTTATTAGGGGAGGGGTTAAATGACCTTTGTTAACTTTTTTTCCACTTTTTTTTGCAGTGCTATAGCTCCCATAGGGACCTATAACACTGCACACACTGATCATTGTTATCCCATAGGGGCCTATAACACTGCACACACTGATCTCCTATGCTGATCCCTGCAAAGCCATAGCTTTGCACGGATCAGTGAGATAGGTGCTCGATTGCTCAAGCCTGTAGCTCAGGCTTGGAGCAATCAATCGACGATCGGACGCCGTGGAGACAGGTAAGGAGACCTCCGCCTGCGTCCCAGCTGATCAGAACATCGCGATTTTATCGCGATGTCCCGATCAGCCCGACTGAGCTGCCGGGAAGCGTTTACTTTCGTTTTCAGACGCGGCGGTCAACGTTGATAGCCGCGTCTGAAGGGTTAATAGCGCGCGGCACAACAATCGATGCTGCGCGCTGTTAGCCCAGGGTCCCGGCTATGATTAGCAGCCGGAACCGACCCGGTGCGATGGCGGGTCACTGCGTGACCCCGTTTTAAACACCGGGAGTGGGCGTAGGGCGTACAGGTACGCCCTACGTCCTTAAGGAGTTAAATCAACTGGTGCCAGAAAGTTAAACAGATTTGTAAATTACTTCTATTAAAAAGAATCTTAATCCTTCCAGTACTTATTAGGGGCTATATATACTACAGAGGAAATGCTTTACTTTTTAGATTGCTCTGATGTCATGACCACAGTGCTCTCTGCTGACCTCTGCTGTCCATTTTAGGAACTGTCCAGAGCAGGAGAAAATCCCCATAGCAAACATAGGCTGCTCTGGACAGTTCCTAAAATGGACAGAAATGTCAGCAGAGAGCACTGTGGTCATGACATCAGAGAAATCTAAAAAGTAAAGCATTTCCTCTGTAGTATACAGCCCCTAAAAAGTACTGGAAGGATTAGGATTTTTTTAATAGAAGTAATTTACAAATCTGCTTAACTTTCTGGCACCAGTTGATTAAAAAAAAAAAAAAAAATTTCCACGGGAGTACCCCTTTAAAACAGTCCGACAGTCCCACGGAAGTCTTTAGGCTCAACCAATCTTTCACTAATGGATATTGAGGCACCCTTAGTGAAAGTTTCTCCCATTAGTAAACACTGCTCAATGAGGGAGATTTATCAAAACCCGTCCAGAGGAAAAGTTGCCCAGTTGCCCATAGCAACCAATCAGATCGCTTCTTTCATTTTGCAGAGGCCTTGTTAAAAATGAAAGAAGCGAGCTGATTGGTTGCTATGGGCAACTGGGCAACTTTCCCTCTGCACAGGTTTTGATAAATCTCCCCCAATGAACAACAGTCTATGGGGCCTTTCTATATCCTTGCACCCTCCAATTTTACTCCGGATATGGCATAGAAACATTTCAAAAGTTTTTATCCGTTGGGCTCAGACCAATCCGTAGAACGAGCCGAGAGAAGTGCGTGCATTGCGTCACATGGTCAGGACAGACTCATAATGTAAGTCTATACAGTGGTCCCTCAAGTTACAATATTAATTGGATCCAGGACGACCATTGTACGTTGAAACCATTGTATAACTTTATGGAAAACTGGTAATTGGTTCTGAAGCCACCAAAATGTCATCCAAAAATAGGAAAAAGCGAGGATTAAACAAAAATAAGTAGATAACTAATCCAGATAAAGCAAATCCTGACATATGAAAGTAATAAAGATCTGCTGGGAGCTGTAATCACTGTCTATTTCAGTGTTTTCTAACCAGGGTGCCTCCAGCTGTTGCAAAACTACAACTCCCAGCATGCCCGGACAGCCTTCGGCTGTCCGGGCATGCTGGGAGTTGTAGTTTTGCAACAGCTGGAGGCGCCCTCTTTGGGAAACACTGGTCTATGTAGAGGACAGGAGCTTCTTCAGGGTCCTGTACAGAACACGTAATGTCCTAAAAAAAGGAAAATGCAGCCGCCCTTACCTGATGTCCAAAGGAGCAGCTAACCCTGGCAGAGGTAAAGAGTACAGAACATGTAATACCTCCCTGTACTGTAGGGGGCGCTACCAGACACCAGTCAGTGCATGCACTTCAGTAATACAGGTAAAGAGTACAGAACATGTAATACCTCCCTGTACTGTAGGGGGCGCTACCAGACACCAGTCAGTGCATGCACTTCAGTAATACAGGTAAAGAGTACAGAACATGTAATACCTCCCTTTACTGTAGGGGGCGCTACCAGACACCAGTCAGTGCATGCACTTCAGTAATACAGGTAAAGCGTACAGAACATGTAATACCTCCCTGTACTGTAGGGGGCGCTACCAGACACCAGTCAGTGCATGCACTTCAGTAATACAGGTAAAGAGTACAGAACATGTAATACCTCCCTTTACTGTAGGGGGCGCTACCAGACACCAGTCAGTGCATGCACTTCAGTAATACAGGTAAAGAGTACAGAACATGTAATACCTCCCTGTACTGTAGGGGGCGCTACCAGACACCAGTCAGTGCATGCACTTCAGTAATACAGGTAAAGAGTACAGAACATGTAATACCTCCCTGTACTGTAGGGGGCGCTACCAGACACCAGTCAGTGCATACACTTCAGTAATACAGGTAAAGAGTACAGAACATGTAATGCCTCCCTGTACTGTAGGGGGCGCTACCAGGCACCAGTCAGTGCATGCACTTCAGTAATACAGGTAAAGAGTACAGAACATGTAATACCTCCCTGTACTGTACGGGACACCAGTCAGTGCATGCACTTTAGGAATACAGGGGTTTTACCAGTGAAATGTCCATTCTGATTGGTCGGTTCTTTCGGCCATTGACACGTTTCGCAGATTCCATAGCATTGTATGTTGAGTCTGGTTTCAAGTTACAATGGTCCAGAAAAGACCATCGTATGTTGAAACTATTGTATGTTGAGGCCATTGTAAGTTGAGCGATCACTGTAGTACCATCCTGGTCATGTGACACAGAACTTCTCCCGACTCATTCTACTGATCAGTCAGTGCCTGAACACTAAGACCCCGACCAATTAAAACTTTTTACATGTAAAAGGTTTTTATCATGACTGATATACAAAAAAATTAGAAAACGCAGCCAAGTTTACATGTTTTTTTTTTTTTTAATGCCCACATTTATTACTGTCGCAAAAAAAAAATATTAGGGTGATTTTCACACAGTGTATTTTGTGCTCCAAAAAAGGGCTAGTACATACCAGCAAAATTAGTTATAAGTACGGCTTAAAAAAAAAAGCCAACCTAAACTGTGCAGTGTTTTCCCCAAAAAATTTTCACTGTAATTCAATGGATAAAACTAAATCTAAAACAGGTGTATTTTAATGTGTAATATCTATGTAAAATGATAGATTAACATAGCCTAAAACATGTCACAGATAACATAGCTGTTTTATGTGTGGTTTTGATGCATTTTGGGCAGTTTTTGTACATAAATGCATCAAAATGCTTGAAAATTGCAAGCAAAGACCTGACCTGCATCAAATATTTAGAAAAACACCAAAAGGCTGTAAAAAAAAAAGTCCATAAAAATTGTGCTTAAAAACACTGCAAAAAATGATAAAGAAGCGTGAAACTTGTAAATACAAACATAGTTTTGGGCCTCAAAATACGCTGCGTGAACAAAGCTTCTCAGGGTATCCCTTGCCTTCTCATCAAGGGGGTTGATTTGAAGAAAAAAGATAAAAGATAGAAAAAAAAATAATATATATATACATATATATATATATATATATATATATATATATATATATATGTGCAGCTCACAATAAAGTAAACAAAGTTAAAGGGGTACTCCAGTGGAAAACTTTTTTTTGTTTTTAAATCAACTGGTGCGAGAAAGTTAAACAGAATTGTAAATTACTTCTATTCAAAAATCTTAATCCTTCCAGTACTTATTAGCTGCTGAATACTATAGAGGAAATTCTTTTCTTTTTGGAACACAGTGCTCTCTGTTGACATCATGACCACAGTGCTCTCTGCTGAATCATGACCACAGTGCTCTCTGCTGACATCTTTGTCCATTTTAGGAACTGTCCAGAGCAGCATATGTTTGCTATGGGGATTTTCTCCTGCTCTGGACAGTTCCTAAAATGGACAGCAGAGGTTAGCAGAGAGCACTGTGCTCGTGATGTCTGCAGAGAGCTCTGTGTTCCAAAAAGAAGATAATTTCCTCTGTAATATTCAGCAGCTAATAAGTACTGGAAGGATTAAGATTTTTTTAATAGAAGTAATTTACAAATCTGTTTAACTTTCTAACACCAGTTGATTTAAAAAAAAAAAAAGTTTCCACCGGAGAACCCCTTTAACTGAGATACTCTCACACCCAGAGAGTGGTACAAAAATAGAAAATATATTAAAGTTCCTCAGTCCTCAATTCACCTATATAAATTGGATGTATGGTGGTGTTTATTTACAGGATTGGCACACACATTTATTGTTGCATATTTATTGTTACATATATTCCTCCTTTGCATATATCTTTCTTTACAAAATTTGTGAATAATTAACACATAGGACCTCATTTACTATTTTAAACCCGACATGCTTTGTCGGGTTGTGCGCCAGTTTCGGGCACATTGCGCCTAAAATTCTGTCTGCGCCTGAAATTGCGCCTGAATTGAAAAAACCCCAATTAACTCTCCATTTTGCTAAGAAAACCCGAAAATGGGGTGTGGCTGTTGGGGAAAGGGGGCATGGTCACAGAAAAGGGGCGTGTTCCCGATAGTTTCACAAAATCCCAACATATTTACTAAGGTTTCCACAGAAAATGTGGTGGATTTCAGCTGAGGAAAATCCCACAGATCAGAGCATGTGTAAAAAAAAAGCAAAGTGTAGGGAAAGTGGAAAATGTAGGGAAACCTTAATAAATACCGTGGAAACGAAATTGTAGGGAATTAAAACCCACAAAGAAACCTACACAACACTCTAAGTAAATAAGGACCATAATGTATAGTCTATGAAACATTATTAGGTGACCTTATGGTATCCGATAATCACATATCTAAGAAATTTGTACCTTTATCTAAGCAGTTGATATAAGACCTATAGGTAGTCACTCACTATTTATAGACAACACAGCCGTAGGGCCCTGCGGTCTGTGTATCCTTTATTACAATTTTTATTAATGATTGTCCAGTTTTAATAAATATAATTGTTCCATTACTTATTGTTGTGTTTCCAAACATCCACCATACATCCGTACTTGTAACAGATGGTAAATTGAGGACTAAGAAACCTCGAAATATTTATGGAAGACTTAGCCTCAGGAATGGTTGTCAATATTAGATCGGTGAGGTACCGACACCCGACACTCTACCAAACCCATCACCCCACCAGCTGATTGCCAGAGCTGTGGCACCACCATAAAAAGTGAAAAAGTGAAGGAGGAAGAGGGCTCCGTACATTGTGTAGTGGTGGCACAGTGTTACTGCAGCTAAGCTCCCATTGAAGTGAAATGGAGCTAAGCTGTAGTACCCTGGAATGGCCACTAAACAATGTACAGAGCCGTCTACTTCCTGTTACACCGTGTATGGCAAACAGCTGATTGGTGGGGTATCGTCAGTGCACCAATCTGATATTGACAACCTATCCTGAAAGGTTATCAAAATTCCACCAGTAAACCCCTTAGACCTTTAGACTAGGAAGGTTTACACACAGCCTATGACTGTAGTTTTGCAGTAGCTGGAGAGCTACAGGTTGGAGACCATAATATATATTTAGCAGAATATGAAGGTTCTAGTTCAAAATCACTGTGAAATCTGTGAGTTATTATAATGAAGGCAACATTATAAATGCATATTTGACCTATCGCATACATTCACCATCTATATAACACCCTTACTCAGGACCCCTATCGAAGTCTGGATCTTTTGGCGGCTGGCTGTGCTGTGGGGGTTGGATGTTGCTTTGGTGCACCACTAGGAGGCAAGTGTTGCCTATAATTGTTAACCCTAGCTTACCAGCATCTATGATGGCTTTTTGACCTTTTCCCCACCCTTCCTATGTCTTCTGTCAACCTAAGGGAGCTACATGAGCAACAAAATGGTGTGATCTTGTAATACCAGTGTCATGATCATGTCACAAAGGGCAGGGAAGAAGTACGCTCTAACTTTCCCTAAAGATGCTTCCCCTGCCTACTTTCAAAGACACCCTAAGTGGTGAATCTTAACTTGGAGCTGGTCCATACACTGCACTAATGTGCTGGGGCATCAGAGTCAAAATAACAAAACAAACTGTACAAGGTCAGGGTACACGTCAAGAACACGAGGGGTTATCAAAATAACCTAAATAGCAACAAACGGAAATATCAAGGCAAGATATAGCATACTGACAATCAGTACAGGAACCAGAGACAAGATACATGATAAATATGATAGTATGAGCAAGAAAGGATAACAGGATCAATATAATATGGCTAAAAAGGACCAGGATGTGCAGGGGATGAACTGTTACTGATGGTAAGACACCATACAGGTCAGAATTGCTAGAACACAATTCACACTAGACAGATACAAGAAAAACTTCAAAAGCCAAACTCCATAACATGGAGGAATACGGGTCAAGATTCTAAACAGGAATACTAAATACTGAACACTGGACTGAAAACTGGATTGGTCTAAACAGACTCCAAGAACCAAAGAGACAGATAACAGAATACAATCTGAACACAGGTTTAACCATGGAACACTAAATATGTACAAAGCATAACACTAAACCCCTGAGAAAAGTATAAACATAACAAGGCTAAAATCTAGATACATGAATACAGAAAAAGAAGCCATGGCTGAACTCAGAATACATGTGCAGAGACTAAGGAGCTATTAAACATAGTGCAATTAGCAGCAAGGAATACCAGCAAAGTTGGGGGTCTAAATAACCCCATCAGGGAGCCTATTGCCTGGAAACATTAACACTATCCTGGCCAATGCACACAACATGCAAAAACTGGTCAGGCATGAAAAACAGGTGTGAATACACACCAACACAGAAAAACACGGAATACAGACATTACAACCAATAAGACTTTCTTTCTATCATGATTCAATTGGGAATGGTTGACAGATTGGCACAAACCATGCTCAGCATTCTACAGAAGTTCACTAAGCAAGTTCACCTTTATAAAATTGTCCTTAGAAAGTCTTGGCTGGTCCAATAATTGGTTAAAGGGGTACTCCACTGGTCAGCGTTCGGAACTCAAAGGGGTACTCCAGTGGAAAACTTTTTTTTTTAATCAACTGATGCCCCCCGCAGCACGAAAACAGGGTTCGGAACATTAAAGGGGTACTCTTTCTGGCACCATTTGATAAAAATAAAAAAAAACACGTTTTCCACCAGAGTACCCCTTTAATGTTCCGAACCCTGTTTTCATGCTGCGGGGGTCAACCACGCCCCTCGTGACATCATGGTCACGCCCCCTCAATGCAAGTCAATGGGATGTGCGTGACGTCAGTCCCCTCCCATAGACTTGCATTGAGGGGGTGTGGACGTGATGTCACGAGGAGAGTGGTTGACCCCCGCAGCGCGAAAACAGCGTTCAGAACATTAAATTCCGAACACTGCCCAGTGGAGTACCCCATTAAGTTTTTGAGGGTTGAGTTAAGAAACTGATATGATGGAAATTAAGTATTAGGCCAATACTGCCTCTTTTCAACCCATTATTTCATGATGTCTGCCAGGCTGTAGACTTAGAAGGTCTTGACTATCAAGTCACACTTCAGCTTTGGCTAAGTTAAAAGTCGTACCTCATGTAGATCCTCAGTCGTACCTCATGTAGATCCTCAGTCGTACCTCATGTAGATCCTCAGTCGTACCTCATGTAGATCCTCAGTCGTACCTCATGTAGATCCTCAGTCTTACCTCATGTAGATCCTCAGTCGTACCTCATGTAGATCCTCAGTCGTACCTCATGTAGATCCTCAGTCGTACCTCATGTAGATCCTCAGTCGTACCTCATGTAGATTCTCAGTCGTACCTCATGTAGATCCTCAGTCGTACCTCATGTAGATCCTCAGTCGTACCTCATGTAAATCCTCAGTCGTACCTCATGTAGATCCCCAGTCGTACCTCATGTAGATCCTCAGTCGTACCTCATGTAGATCCTCAGTCGTACCTCATGTAGATCCTCAGTCGTACTTCCTATAGATCCTCAGTCGTACCTCATGTAGATCCTCAGTCGTACATCCTATAGATCCTCAGTCGTACCTCATGTAGATCCTCAGTCGTACCTCATGTAGATCCTCAGTCGTACCTCATGTAGATCCTCAGTGGTACCTCATGTAGATCCTCAGTCGTACCTCATGTAGATCCTCAGTCGTACCTCATGTAGATCCTCAGTCGTACCTCATGTAGATCCTCAGTCGTACCTCATGTAGATCCCTCACGGGTGACAGTGACTGGTCTTCATGTTCATCTCCTCTTCCCCACTCCATGCATCCTGCCTGTATCCTATATAAACTTCCATGCATAGTGATGTATTTGGTTTCCACCAAATAGCTTTTCCCAAGTTGGGAGGCATCAGATCCTGGTCATTAGGATGTGAAGTCTTCTCCAGCCCTGGGATATGTTTTAGCAGCATGCACATACTGTAACAGTCTACCTCCCCTGAGGTCTTTGCTGATTTTATCATTTTTTTTCTTTTTTCTTCTTTGTTTGTGTCTTATTTGTGCTCTTTTGAATGTCATTTCTTCCCCATTTTTTTGTCCTTTTTATCGCATTTTTGTCCGACCTTCTACTTTGGCCCTTGGCTTACTGGATCCATCACCATATCTCAATGTCATTCTTTGTGCTCTTCCGTATCTTGGTGGCGTTGCTCTCTCCTGGATGTGTTCTGTGGTCACTCATGGCCTATCAGTAGCAGGCGTATTATTACACTGACGTACTCACTGTGGGATGCGCTGTTGGTGTTGGCTGTTGCTTTGGAACTCCATTAGGAGGCAAGTTCTATTCTTATATGTTGGGTGGATTGGTGGATGATTTTTATGCTTTTTTGGGATGTGTTATACAGACATTTCAATAAGTAGAGGCTCAATAGCATTTAAAGGAGAACTCCAGAACATAAAAATTGTCCCCCATACTGCCAGCAGTAAAAAAATAAAGATGTACACACCTTCCTCCGCTCCCCCGGGACCTCCGGTAACCATCTCCGGTCTCCGCCGCGATCCACTTCCTGGTTGCCGGTGGTCAGATGAATCATACTGCGCTCAGCCAATCACCAGCCGCAGCGAAGTCAGACTCGGCCGGCGATAGGCTGAGCGGCAGTGTGACGTTTTCGGCCCCGGCCGCAGGTGCCGGTGTAGTGAAGAATTTTGTGTCCTGAAGCGTTTTCACACTGCTCAGCCTATCGCCGGACGAGTCTGACTTCACTGCGGCTGGTGATTGGCTGAGTGCAGTATGATTCATCCGGCCACCGGCAACCAGGAAGTGGATCGCGGCGGAGACTGGAGCCGGTTACCGGAGGCCCTGGGGGAGCGGAGGAAGGTATGTACATCTTTATTTTTTTTTTACTGCCGGCACTATGGGGGACAATTTTAATGTTCTGGAGTTCTCCTTTAATATAATGGTGTATATTGTGTCCTACTTGTTGACATTTTTTCTAATTGGGATTCGGAGGCTGATCCTCCTTCACAAATTAGCACCCTGGGGATATTAACGAATCACTACTATCTTGCCTATACTATATGAAGCATGTCATAGTCATAGTGACATGTCCATTATTTGGATCCATTGGTGGTAATAATTGCAGAACAAAAAGGGTAATAGTGGTCATTTGAGAGCGGTGCCCCTTTGACTGTGATTGGCTCCCCTAGGGATTCCAAAAAAGGTTGGTATAAGGGCTCATAGAAGGTCCCTGGCCTATGCTAACACCGTCTGTCCCAGGATAGCAGAATAGGCCATTAAAAGCCATTGGCGCGAATGGCCCAACGCATTGATTCTACCCCTTTTGTTCCGGCAATTGATGGGGGTCTTAACACAAGCCCTCTATGATTGAAACTTCTGACTTTCCGGGGTCTTATCACCTCAACCCCTTTTGATGGTCTGCTGCTTGATTGTGGAATCATTGTATGTTTTTGGATTTTGTTGCTTTGAAATGTTGTATAGGTGTCTTGTTCAGCATTGAGGTCACATCCTCCTACTTTGCGGTGAGGAACTACTGGCGCGGATTCTTTGCAGCAACTTTCAGTGCCTTCATCTTCCGGGTCCTTGCTGTATGGAACAAAGATGCAGGTTCGTTGAGATATACTTCTTGTCCCAGACATCAAAAGATCAAAAGCAATGTGAGAAGATAGTAAATATTTAGTGTACAGGCCTATTTGTTTCCATGGTGACAGACTACAGATAAACCCTGTGTGTAGTCAGACCCTGCAGAGATATATTCTCTTCTGGTAATTCCGATTGCTTAGCTACATACATTAAAGTATTCCTCCATAGATGCACTCAAAGTTCGTGTGGAGAGATACAGCCTATGCTGAAACCTTGCAGGATTTCCATGTGTGTACCTGTTTCTTATTAAAGGGGTATTCCGGCTTTATACATCTTATCCCCTATCCAAAGGACCCCCGTGATCTCGGTGCAACCCCCGACATTCTGTGCCCGGCGCTGCCTCCGAGACGGGGACATGACGTCACGGCCATGCCCCCTATTGGAGTCACGACACGCCCCTCCATTGATGTCTATGGGAGGGGGCGTGATGCCTCCCATAGACATGAATGGAGGGGGGGCATGATGTCACTAGGGGGCTTGGCCATGACGTCACATCCCCGTCTTGGAGGTAGCGCCCTGCACAGAATGCTAGGGGCTGCACTGAGATCGCGGGGTTCCCCAGCGGCGGGACCCCTGCGATCATACATCTTATTCCCTATCCTTTGGATAGGGGATAAGATGTATAAAGCCGGAATACCACTTTAATAATAATACTTTAATAATGCACAGAATTCGCTGAGCATCGTGTGGTTGCCTTGGAATGCCCAGCTTAGGTTGCGTCTCTCCATGTTGAACTTTGCAGAACAAATGGGAAAGCAGCTCTAGAGTAAAAGCTTTAAAAGGGTCACCTACAAAATGTCTGACCATGGGGGGCCCTGCCTCTGGGACTCATACCATTGACAAAGCAGGGATCCAGTATTTTGACAGATTGGCGGTCGAGAGTTTCTCCATTCAACTGTATGGGACTGATAGAGCTGAGTGTCTGAGCATCACTCCATTCATACAGAGGCCGCTGTACCTGCATTCTTGTGATCGGTAGGGGTCGTAGTGGTGGGGCCCTCAACAAACCTATAACCTATTCTGAGGTGATAAGTGTTGTTCATGATAAAACTCCTTTAAAGGGGTACTCCCGCAAAAAATCCTTCCAGTACTTTTTAGGGGCTGTTTAGTAAAGAGAAATCCAAAAAAGAAATGCATTTCCTCTGATGTCATGACCACAT
The DNA here is from genome assembly GCF_029499605.1 of Hyla sarda. Classification (NCBI taxonomy): domain Eukaryota; kingdom Metazoa; phylum Chordata; class Amphibia; order Anura; family Hylidae; genus Hyla; species Hyla sarda. The sequence continues at coordinate 23,773,007 of NC_079195.1, forward strand.
GCTGACCTCTGCTGACCATTTTAGGAACTGTCCAGAGCAGGAGAAAATCCCCATAGCAAACATATGCTGCTCTGGACAGTTCCTAAAATGGACAGCAGAGGTCAGCAGAGAGCACTGTGGTCATGACATCAGAGGAAATGCATTTCTTTTTTGGATTTCTCTTTAGTATACAGCCCCTAAAAAGTACTGGAAGGATTAAGATTTTTTAACAGAAGTGATTTACAAATCTGTTTAACTTTCTGGCACCAGTTGATTTAAAAAAAAAAAAGTTTTCCACGGGAGTACCCCTTTAAGATCCTTCTGTTCTTGCAAGGAATGTAATAGTTACCTGTCTCTTTCAGTCACCATTACTGCACTTTTCCGCACAAATTTTCGCATGGAGTTTCCCTTTGACCTCCAGGAGTTACCGGCATTTGCTGTGATTGGGTAAGGCCGCCTCCAGTCTCTTACAGTTGAGTCTTCAGGAAACAGTTAGATAATATTGATCACTATTATAATATTTTCGGTGAGCAGGATCTGTTGCGGTTTCCTCGGAGCCTTTTTCGTCTACCTGAATCGACAAGTGGTCCTTGGAATCCGCCGGAACCAGACCCTGAGCAGTTTTTTGAGCCGTTAGTAAGTATAGGATTATATTTTATTTCAACACCAAGAAAAGCCACTCCCACATATGTTAATTCCTACCATCTTTGGGTGGGGGTCTACCTAGTAGATAGCTTTTGGTGGATTTAGTTGTTATTCTCTCTTTCCAAATATTGTTTGTGTTTTGAGTATATTATATTTCTTTAGTTCATTTCTATTCTGATTTTTCCTTTATTCAGTCGTTTCATGTACCCGGCTGTGGTTACTTTCTGCATTGCAACTCTTACTTTTCCAAAGGGCTTTGGGCAGTTCATGGCTGGAGAGGTAAGTCTGTATCATCATGGAGAAATTAATGACCATGTTAAAAGCCCGAAACTGTACCCAGTCAGGTACCATGTCCTAGAGATTCTTGATATGTCCTTTGTCCATATCTTGGTCATGTAATGCCAGTGCAGAGGCCAGTCCATGGCATTGGAGAGATTACTGACCTGCCGCTCTTACCATATGTTGACCTGATGAAGTCTATTTCAAAACCTGTCAAGAGGTAAAGTTGCTCAGTTGCCCATAGCAACCAATCAACTCGCTTCTTTCATTTTTAACAAGGCCTCTGCAAAATGAAAGAAGCAATCTGATTGGTTGCTATGGGCAACTGGGAAACTTTACCTCTTGACAGGTTTTGATAAATCTCCCCCTACCTCTCAGAGAATTATCTTCTGAGGCTTCTTCTTTCTTTTCTCCTTTTCAGTCCTTGTTTTATTAGAGATTGGCAGCTAAGATTTTAAAACCCAAGTGGAAATCTGTTCTTAATAATTTCCCAAATCAAGCAGGGGGAAGGGGTGAGATTAAAAGGGTATTCCAGGAAAAAAAATTTTTTTTTATATCAACTGGCTCCAGAAAGTTAAACAGATTTGTAAATTACTTCTATTAAAAAATATTAATCCTTCCAATAAATATCAGCTGCAGAAGTTGAGTTGTTCTTTTCTGTCTGGCAACAGTGCTCTCTGCTGACATCTCTGCTTGTCTAGGGAACTGCACAGAGCAGAATAGGTTTGCTATGGGGATTTGCTTCTACTCTGGACAGTTCCTGAGACAGGTGTCATCAGAGAGCACTCACACAGAAAAGAACAACTCCACTTCAGCAGCTCATAAGTACTGAAAGGATTAAGATTTTTTTAATAGAAGCAATTTACAAATCTTTTTAACTTTCTGGCGCCAGTTGATATATATAATATATATATATATATATATAATATATAAAAAGTTTTTTCCTGGATAACCCCTTTAACACAATTATATATCCTGTATAGATCTTAATAAACCACGGCTCTTCCCTTTAAAATTGGATATGGAAAAGATGCAAAATGCCTTCGCTGTTTTCAAGACCTCGCAGATATCATACATATGTTCTGGGATTGTCCATATATTCAAGGTTACTTGAAAGCAATTATACAATATATTGGGATTGTGTGGGATATTGATATACATATAGAACTAAAAATCTGTATATTGGGATACCTTGAGAATTTAAAGGAGTACTCCGGTGGAAAACTTTTTTTTTTTTTTTATCAACTGGTGCCAGAAAGTTAAACAGATTTGTAAATTATTTCTATTAAAAATTTTTAATCATTCCAGTACTTTTTAGCTGCTGAATACTACATAGGAAATTCTTCTCTTTTTGGAACACAGAACTCTCTGCTGACATCTCTGTCCATTTTAGGAACTGTCCAGAGTAGGAGAAAATCCCCATAGAAAATGTATGCTGCTCTGGACAGTTCCTAAAATGAACAACAACCTTGGGGATGTATATCCCCTCAGGGAAACCCTGAATAGAGACCCTCTGCGGTCAAAAACTTAGCTTTTAATAAATTCCAAAATAATAATTTTTGTGCTCAAAATTACCACTAGGTGGCAGTGTGTGCTTTAAAATTACAGTCCCTATTTGTAATGGTTTTTGTCGCATTCTATGCATGGATGAACCTGATCACGGAGCTGTTTGCAGCGCTCTGCTCTGACACAGTCTACAGACAGAGTGTCACAGCGCATCGTGATCCTCACAGGTACCTCATACTCTTGAAAAAGCTAGGTCTAACTAGCGAAACGTTGAGCCAGAGGAGGAAATTTTGGCTCAGTCCCCATGTTATAACATGGATGGATCACGATGCGCTGTGACACTATGTCTGTAGACTGTGTCAGAGCAGAGCGCTGCAAACAGAGCTCCGTGATCAGGTTCATCCATGCATAGAATGCGACAAAAACCATTACAAATAGGGACTGTAATTTTAAAGCACACACTGCCACCTAGTGGTAATTTTGAGCACAAAAATTATTATTTTGGAATTTATTAAAAGCTAAGTTTTACACCGCAGAGGGTCTCTATTCAGGGTTTCCCTGAGGGGATATACATCCCCAAGGTTGTTGTTCAATATATAAGTGCCCGTAGACCCTCTAGGGGGTAATTGTTAATTTATTAGTTCCTAAAATGGACAGAGATGTCAGCAGCGAGCACTGTGGTCATGATGTCAGCAGAGAGCTCTGTGTTCCAAAAAGAAAAGAATTTCCTCTGTAGTATTCAGCAGCTAAAAAGTACTGGAAGGATTAAGATTTTTTAATAGAAGTAATTTACAAATCTGTTTAACTTTCCGGCACCAGTTGATTTAAAAAAAAAAAGTTTTCCACCGGAGTACTCCTTTAAATATATTATTTTATACTAAAATAGCTCTATGGCAGCTTTTATATAATGTTAGAAAATTAATAGCTCAGCTCTGGAAAGACCTGAATGTTCCAACTAAAAAACTATTTATTAAGAAAATGGAGAAGGTGGTTGCATGGGAGAAAGCTATATATATGCAAAAAGGGGACTAGCAGATAAATTCTGTTTGATTTGGAATAAGTGGATTAAAAGACAGTAATGCTGGTCTCGGAATTTGAGGTTTATTTTTAGTTTTTGTTTTTGTAATTCTCGGGCCACTAGGATTTTTTGTTTGAAAGACCGTAATAATATACTTTTGTAGGATTGTATATTTAAAGGGGTATTCCAGGAAGAAATTTTTTTTCTTATATCAACTGACTCCAGAAAGTTAAACAGATTTGTAAATTACTTCTATAAAAAAAAAATCTTAATCCTTCCAATAATTATCAGCTGCTGAAGTTGAGTTGTTCTTTTCTGTCTGGAAACAGTGCTCTCTGCTGACATCTCTGCTTGTCTCGGGAACTGCACAGAGTAGAAGAGGTTTGCTATGGGGATTTGCTTCTAAACTGGGCAGTTCCCGAGAGAGCACTTTGACAGAAAAGAACAACTCAAATTCAGCAGCTGATAAGTACTGGAAGGATCAATATTTTTTAATAGAAGTAATTTACAAATCTGTTTACCTTTCTGGAGACTGTTGAGATATATATATATATATATATATATATATATATATATATATACTGTATATAAATTCCAGTTGATAAAAAAATTGTTTTCCATCGGTGTACCCCTTTAAGCACCAAACCGGAAGTGAAGACCGCTATATCTAGTGATCTTTGGGGGTCTCAACAGAGCGACCCTGACCGATCAAAGCTTTTGACATGTCTGCATGATATGTCTAAATTATTATTATTTTTTTTAAATTACAGGAATTCTTTAGTGTGTTCAATGGGATATCATTCTGCAAATGAGATAAAGTAGGAGACATGTATAGTATATGATTCTGTATACCGATATATGCAGTGTACATTGTTTATCTACATGCTTAAACGGGTTATCCAGGAATCAAAAAAGAGAGCTAATTTCTTTCACAAACAACTCCCTGTCTGTCTCCAGGGTGAATGTGGTTCTGCAGCTCAGTTCCATTAAAGTGAATTGAGCCAAATTATAATACCATACACAACATGGAGACAGACTGGGAGCTGTTTTTCGATTCTTGGATAACCAGGGGACGGGTTCATGTATGAAGTGCTCTCCATGTATTATATCCAATGATACAGTGTGAGAAATGCCAATATTTAAGGGTATATATATATATATATATATATATCCAGTACTATATCCCTTGTATATAGTGTTGAGCGCGAATATTCGAAATGCTAATTTTTACCGCTAATATTGACACTTCGGTACTTCGCAAATATTTAGAATATAGTGATATGTATTCGTAATGACGAATATTCTTTTTATATATATATATTTTTTTTTATATATGTAAATTTATGCGAATATCCGCACTTCCAGACTGGACACTGATCCCTCCCTTCTTTTAGGAGAAAGATATAATCGCGCATTTGCACTATGCGAATTTCATTACAAATTTTTGCATGAAAAAAGGACAAAGATAGCGAAAATGAGAATTTCACGAACATAGGACGAATATTCGTCCATAGATCCACGAAATACCGCAAATTCAAATATGGCCCCTGCCGCTCATTAGTGTTGAGCACGACTATAATTTTTTTCGTGAGTATCGGCACTCCGCGATTTCACGAATATTTAGAATATAATGCTATATATTTGTAATGATGAATATTCGTTTTGTTTTGTTTTTTTATGAATTTTTATGCAAATTTTCCATTTCGCATGGAAACAAAAGTGAACAAACATAGCGAAGATGCAAATTTCGCAAACACAGGACGAATATTCGTCCATATAGTCACGAAAATATTGCAAATTCGAATATGGTCCCTGTCGCTCATCACTACTTGTATACATGCAGAAGTGGTAAGGAATTTACTTCTAAACATAAAAAGTCTACATAAAACACTGCAGCATACCAGTAGTTAAAGGGGTTATCCAGGAAAAAACTTTTCATATATATATATATATATATATATATATATATATATATATATATCTATCAACTGGCTCCAGAAAGTTAAAGACAAGCAGAGATGTCAGCAGAGAGCACTGTTTCCAGACAGAAAAGAACAACTCAACTTCAGCAGCTGATCATTATTGGAAGGATTAAGATTTTTTTTTATAGAAGTAATTAACAAATCTGTTTAACTTTCTGGAGCCAGTTGATATAAGAAAAAAAGTTTTTTCCTGGATAACCCCTTTAAATATACAATGCTACAAAAGTATATTATTACGGTCTTTCAAACAAAAAATCCTATTGGCCCGAGAATTACAATTTATATATATATATATATATATATATATATATATATATATATATATATATCAACAGTCTCCAGAAAGGCAAACAGATTTGTAAATTACTTCTATTAAAAAATATTGATCCTTCCAGTACTTATCAGCTGCTGAATTTGAGTTGTTCTTTTCTGTCAAAGTGCTCTCTCGGGAACTGCCCAGTTTAGAAGCAAATCCCCATAGCAAACCTCTTCTACTCTGTGCAGTTCCCGAGACAAGCAGAGATGTCAGCAGAGAGCACTGTTGCCAGACAGAAAACAACAACTCAACTTCAGCAGCTGATAATTATTGTAATAATTATCAAATCTGTAATTTACAAATCTGTTTAATTTTCTGGAGCCAGTTAATATATATATATATATATATATATATATATATATATATATATATATATATGTAAAAGTTTTTTCCTGGAATACCCCTTTAAAAATGAACCATCTTTACTGCTGAAAAGTCATATAAAATTATCCAAGTTATATGATAAAAAGGAAAATATCAATTGGAGCGCCCATCCCGACGTGCATTTCGGTATGGAAGCTTCTTCATAACCATATAGAGCAAACAATGCCGCAGTCTCTTCCATAAATCCTACAGTCTATAATAAAGTCATATCTCAACTAGTAACCCTCTGTACACTGTGGGTCTCTCGCTGCCTGTCTCTAGCTCTCTGTCTATGTCTCTGGCAGGCTGTCTTGCTCTCCCTCTCATTGACTCTTTCTGTCTTGCCGGGATGGTCTCGCAGCTTATGCCCCGGGAGAGCATCACTGTCCTATTTGACAACCAAACCTGGAGCAAGTACATGGATAACTCCTCAATACCCGAGACGTCTAATGCCTTCATCCGCTCCAGAAATGTCTTCCTCACTCTGCCTCTGTTCTTCATCATGAAGGTAAGGAGCACCTTGTGGATAGCGTTGCCACCCTGACGGTATTTTTGTATTTAAAATTCTGGCATTGCAATTGCCGGTATTTATCCAACCAATCTTCCAACTCCCGGAATGTTGCACCATAACCTATATCAGATTTTCCCAACCAGAGAGCCTCCAGCTGTTGCAAAACTACAACTCCCAGCATGCCCGGACAGCCGGTGGCTGTCCGGGCATGCTGGGAGTTGTAGTTTTGCAACAGCTGGAGGCACCCCTGGTTGGGAAACACCTATACTATATACTACTATATAGTCAAACATGCTGGGAGTTGTAGTTTTGCAACAGCTGGAGGCACCCCTGGTTGGGAAACACTGACCTATAGTATATACTACCATATAGTCCAACATGCTGGGAGTTGTAGTTTTGCAACAGCTGGAGGCACCCCTGGTTGGGAAACACTGACCTGTACTTTATTCTACTATATAGTCAAACATGCTGAGAGTTGTAGTTTTGCAACAGCTGGAGGCACCCCTGGTTGGGAAACGCTGACCTGTACTTTATTCTACTATATAGTCAAACATGCTGGGAGTTGTAGTTTGGCAACAGCTGGAGGCACCCCTGGTTGGGAAACGCTGACCTGTACTTTATTCTACTATATAGTCAAACATGCTGGGAGTTGTAGTTTTGCAACAGCTGGAGGCGCCCCTGGTTGGGAAACACTGACCTATACTATATACTACTATATAGTCAAACATGCTGGGAGTTGTAGTTTTGCAACAGCTGGAGGCACCCCTGGTTAGAAAACACTGGTCTTTTGAATGGAATGGAATGCAACTCCTTTGTGTTTCAGTGGGTGGGGTGGCTGATGTGTGGGAGGAAAGTGACCTCACACTTACAAACAAGGATGTGTAGTATAGGAGAGAGAATGAAATCCAACAGGAAATACCAGTTCACAAAAAGCTAGCCACAGTGTTATGGTAATCTCACAACATAGCCCCCCCCAAGACAAGCGCAGATCCTTCCTAAGCATGTCCATTACTGTCTGCCAGGTACCTACTAAAATCACCTTATGGTGGAGAACCCCTTTAATATGGAGTTGATCCCCCACACCCTGCAGTTAGGATAGCTTCCATTCTTCTGGCAAGAGTTTCTACAAGATTTTGGAGGTGACTGTAGGAATATTTCCCTGAGAAGAACATTTGTGAGGTCAGACAGTGATGTGAGGGCCGAGCTCACGATCTCCGGGTATAATATACTAGGGACATTTTTTATACCATAAGTATTTATCTGAGTTCTTAAAGGGGTACTCCAGCCCTGAGACATCTTATCCCCTATCCAAAGGATAGGGGATAAGGTCTCTCACTGTGGGGGTCCCGCCGCTGGGGACCCCTGCAATCTTGTATTCGCCACCCATCACGCCCCCTCCCAGAGTCGTGACGTCACGATACTCCGGCCCCGTGGTCGCCACACGGCTGTTTGTGAGCTGGCACCGCGGGGTGCAGCTCAAACAGGTGGGTGGCGAATACAAGATTGTGGGGGTCCCCAGCGGCGGGACTCCCGCGGTGAGACATCTTATCCCCCCATCCTTTGGATAGGGGATAAGATGCCTCAGGGCCGGAGTACCCCTTTAAAGAATATGTCCAGTGCTAAGAAATTTAGTTGGTAGCCTATAAGTAATTTGCTAAGAAATTTAGGGGATAAATGTCTGATCGCGGGGGTTCAACTGCTGGGACCCCCCCCCCCCCCCGTGATCTCCTGTACGGGGCCCCAGCTTGGCCCCGTCTCTGCGCTGCTAGAGTGCGCTTCATTCCCATTAGGTCAACTGGTACAAACACGGCCGGACCCCCACGATCAGACAAATAAATCCTGTGAAATGACAACATGGAACAGTCATGATGATTCCCAGTCCATAAAATCCAACCCTAGATAAGGCCAAAAACGATATGAAGATACGGGACATCTTTAATCCTGCCGTATCTTCATATCGTTTTTGGCTTTATCTAGGGTTGGATTTTATGGACTGGGAATCATCATGACTGTTCCATGTTGTAATTTTACGGGATTTATGATCATGGTTTATGATCTCAGTTGTTTCCTGTTCGGACTTCACTTATTATTTGTTCCAGTATTATTGTATCATCGTTATCATAAATCAAAGTAGATCTAATCTACAAAGACTTATATATGGAAGATAAATCACACAGGTACAAATGGGCATTTGAGAACCTGACACCTCCTGCTTTTCTACTTTGCAAAGAACGTCATCGATAAACCTGACTAGTAATAAGGAATAAGAGCGGAATTCATCACATGAGCAAATATGATTTCATAGCCTTTAGATCCAGAACTAGGGATGAGCGAACTTACAGTAAATTTGATTCGTCACAAACTTCTCGGCTCGGCAGTTGATGACTTATCCTGCATAAATGAGTTCAGCTTTCAGGTGCTCCGGTGGGCTGGAAAAGGTGGATACATTCCTAGGAGACTCTTTCCTAGGACTGTATCCACCTTTTTCAGCCCACCGGAGCACCTGAAAGCTGAACTAATTTATGCAGGATAAATCATCAACTGCCGAGCCGAGAAGTTTGTGACGAATTGAATTTACTGTAAATTCTCTCATCTCTATCCAGAACCTTCTCTAGAAGACTAGGCTTTCTGTATAGGGCTGGCCTTAAAGGAGTTATCCATTATAAGGTGATTTTAGTAGTACATACATGCCAGAACTGGGTATTTCCTGTTGAATTTTGTTCTCTAAACTACACATCCCACAGTTCCATTGTTTGTAAGTATGAGGTCACTTTCCTACCTACCACAAATCAGCCACCCCACCCATTGAAACACACCTGCGAATCCTTCAATTCAATAGATCAGTGTTTTCTAACCAGGGTGCCTACAGCTGTTGCAAAATTGTAAATTACTTCTTTTAAAAATCTTAATACTTCCAGTACTCATCAGCTGCTGTATTCTCCAAAGGAAGTTGTGTAGTTCTTTCCAGTCTGATCACAGTGCTCTCTGCTGACACCTCTGTCCATGTCAGGAACTGCCCAGAGCAGGAAAAAATCCCCATAGCAAACCTCTCCTGCTTTGGACAGTTCCTGACATGGACAAAGGTGGCAGCTGAGAGCACTGTGGTCAGACTGGAAAGAACTACACAACTTCCTCTGGAAGGATTAAGATTTTTAAATAGAAATAATTTGCAAATCTGTATTACTTTCTGGCATTATTTGCTTTAAAAACACTTTTTTCCTCCGAAATACCCCTTTAAAGTCGGCCCTGTTCTTGCCCAAAAAATAGGCCATTGGTATTGCACAAAAACAAACTGTATTTAGTTTTATTGAAAAATTTGGGGCCATTATGTGACTTCGGTCTCTGCCCAAAAAGTTACAGTATGTTGGTTATTGACATTGAAAATCTCTGATATTTATTTTAACCCTTTATATTCGTTGCCTTCCTTTCCTTTTCCAGTTCTTAATGTCCGTCATCGCTACAACAATGCCCATACCCTGCGGAGCCTTCATGCCAGTATTTATATTAGGTGAGGATGATGATGATGATGACCAGGAAAAACTTGTAGACCCCATATGTCCTCCTTATACTTTATGTCAGTGTTTCCCAACCAGGTTGCCTCCAGCTGTTGCAAGACTGCAACATCCCCCCCCCCCCCCACCCCCCCCCAGCCTTCCCGGACAGCCAAATGCTGTCAGGGAATGCTGGATGTTGTAGTTTTGCAACAGCTGGAGGCGCCCTGGTTGGGAAACACTGCTTTATGTCATTGTCAGTAATATAATATGTATACCATCTTCCCTCTAGGGGCAGCCTTTGGGAGAATTGTTGGAGAGCTGATGGCCTACCTCTTCCCCAATGGAATTCTCTTCGATGGGATTGTCTACAAGATATTACCTGGAGGCTATGCTGTGATAGGTAACACTTTATCTATCTCATATCTATCTATGCCAAACAGAAACTCTGCAGCACTCCAAGATACGTGAACTCAAGAGAAGTTTTATTAGCCTGACGGCATAGCGACATTTCGGCTGCAGCTAATAAAACTTCCCTTGAGCTCACGTATCTTGGAGTGCTGCAGAGTTTCTGTTTGGTATGGACATTGGAGACTGACCCGTAACCTGGGACAACAATCTGCTGGCACCCACCATCATTTTCTATGACTGGTTGTGCTGCTTCTCTTCTTCTATTTATCTATCTATCTCATATTTATTTATCTATCTATCTCTCATATCTATCTATCTCATATCTATCTATCTATATCTATCTCATATGTATCTATCTCTCTCATATGTATCTATCTATCTCATATGTATCTATCTATCTCATATCTATCTATCTCATATCTATCTATCTATCTCATATCTATCTATCTATCTAAGAAGAGGCTGCAGCACTCAAGGTTATGAGTGTAAAAAAGGTGTTTATTCCATATCAATACAAAAAGTGCAACGTTTCTGCTGCCACTGGCAGCAGAAACGTTGCACTTTTTGTATTGATATGGAATAAACACCTTTTTTACACTCATAACCTTGAGTGCTGCAGCCTCTTCTTGGATGTGTTACCTACCTTGACCTAGGATCTTTTCATCGCTGCCTGCACCATCTACTATCTACTTGGGCGCTGCTCTACATTTTGTTTGCTATCTATCTATCTATCTATCTATCTATCTATCTATCTATCATCTATCTATCTCATATCTATCTCATATCCATCTCATATCTATCTATCTATCTCATATCTATCTATTTATCTCATATCTATCTATCTATTTATATCTATCTATCTCATATCTATCTATCCATCTATCTCATATCTATCTATCTATATCTATCTCATATGTATCTATCTATCTCATATCTATCTATCTCATATCTATCCATCTCATATCTATCTATCTATCTATCCAAAGTAGTAATCCGCAGCACTCCAGGAGTAGGTGCAAAATAAAAGTGCTTTATTCCATACTAATACAGAGCAACGTTTCAGCTGCCAACGTTTCAGCTGCCAAAGGCTGCATGGCAGCTGAAACGTTGCTCTGTATTAGTATGGAATAAAGCACTTTTATTTTGCACCTACTCCTGGAGTGCTGCGGATTACTACTTTGGATGTGTGACTGCCTGGACCGGGCTATATTGCTGCTGGCACGGCTCTTATATACTTACCCTTATGGATGTGCTGCTCTGTTGGTATTTTGGGAATATATCTATCTATCTCATATCTATCTATTTATATCTATCTATCTCATATCTATCTATCTATCATCTCATATCTATCTATCTCATATCTATCTATCTATCTATCTCATATCTATCTATCTATCTATCTATCTATCTCATATCTATCTATCTATCTCATATCTATCTATCTATCTATCTCATATCTATCTATCTCATATCTATCTATCTATCTATCTATCTCATATCTATCTATCTATAGTTATCTCATATCTATCTATCAAATATCTATCTCATATCTATCTATCTATCTATCTATCTATCTAATATCTATCTATCTATCTTATATCTATCTATATATCTCATATCTATCTAGACAAAGAATAAGTCAGCCAGCACTTTAGTTGATACCAAACTATTATATGGACCTGGCCTACAGGTGCACGCTACTAGGCTAGATATACAGCAACAGAAGAATACAGCAGCACACTGCCAGCACAAAGATATAGGTGAAACATGAACATGCAGATAAAACATGGAGAGCTATACAGCTATGGTGTAATAGATGCAAATGTGAAACTATGAGATAGTGAGGCACTTAGCTCGCAAATTTGTCTCCGCCGGCGGTCAAATAGCTTGGACCGTCCCACCGCGATAAGGTGGCCTCATTGGGACGGACCCTACTGTTACGCCGAGCGCTCCGGGTCCCCGCTCCTCCCCGGAGCGCTCGCAACATCCTCGCTACGGCAGCGCCCCGGTCAGATCCACTGACCGGGTGCGCTGCGATACCGCCTCCAGCCGGGATGCGATTCGCGATGCGGGTGGCGCCCGCTCGCGATGCGCACCCCGGCTTCCGTACCTGACTCGCTCTCCCTCGGTCCTGTCCCGGCGCGCGCGGCCCCGCTCCCTAGGGCGCGCGCGCGCCGGGTCTCTGCGATTTAAAGGGCCACTGCGCCACTGATTGGCGCAGTCGTTCCAATTAGTGTCTTCACCTGTGCACTCCCTATGTATACCTCACTTCCCCTGCACTCCCTCGCCGGATCTTGTTGCCCTTGTGCCTAGTGAAAGCGTTCCCTTGTGTGTTCCTAGCCTGTGTTCCAGACCTCCTGCCGTTGCCCCTGACTACGATCCTTGCTGCCTGCCCCGACCTTCTGCTACGTCCGACCTTGCTTTTGTCTACTCCCTTGTACCGCGCCTATCTTCAGCAGTCAGAGAGGTTGAGCCGTTGCTAGTGGATACGACCTGGTTACTACCGCCGCAGCAAGACCATCCCGCTTTGCGGCGGGCTCTGGTGAACACCAGTAGTAACTTAGAACCGGTCCACTAGCACGGTCCACGCCAATCCCTTTCTGGCACAGAGGATCCACCTCCTGCCAGCCGGCATCGTGACAGTAGATCCGGCCATGGATCCCGCTGAAGTACCTCTGCCAGTTGTCGACGACTTCACCACGGTGGTCGCCCAGCAGTCACAACAGATAGCGCAACAAGGCCACCAGCTGTCTCAACTGACCGTGATGCTACAGCAGCTACTACCACAGCTTCAGCAATCATCTCCTCCGCCAGCTCCTGCACCTCCTCCGCAGCGAGTGGCCGCTTCAGGCCTACGACTATCCTTGCCGGATAAATTTGATGGGGACTCTAAGTTTTGCCGTGGCTTTCTTTCACAATGTTCCCTGCACTTGGAGATGATGTAGGACCAGTTTCCTACTGAAAGGTCTAAGGTGGCTTTCGTAGTCAGCCTTCTGTCTGGAAAAGCTCTGTCATGGGCCACACCGCTCTGGGACCGCAATGACCCCGTCACTGCCTCTGTACACTCCTTCTTCTCGGAAATTCGTAGTGTCTTTGAGGAACCTGCCCGAGCCTCTTCTGCTGAGACTGCCCTGCTGAACCTGGTCCAGGGTAATTCTTCCGTTGGCGAGTACGCCATACAATTCCGTACTCTTGCTTCTGAACTATCCTGGAATAATGAGGCCCTCTGCGCGACCTTTAAAAAAGGCCTATCCAGCAACATTAAAGATGTTCTGGCCGCACGAGAAATTCCTGCTAATCTACATGAACTCATTCATCTTGCCACTCGCATTGACATGCGTTTTTCCGAAAGGCGTCAGGAGCTCCGCCAGGATATGGACTTTGTTCGCACGAGGCGTTTTTTCTCCCCGGCTCCTCTCTCCTCTGGTCCTCTGCAATCCGTTCCTGTGCCTCCCGCCGTGGAGGCTATGCAAGTTGACCGGTCTCGCCTGACACCTCAAGAGAGGACACGACGCCGCATGGAGAATCTCTGCCTGTACTGTGCCGGTACCGAACACTTCCTGAAGGATTGTCCTATCCGTCCTCCCCGCCTGGAAAGACGCACGCTGACTCCGCACAAAGGTGAGACAGTCCTTGATGTCAACTCTGCTTCTCCACGTCTTACTGTGCCTGTGCGGATATCTGCATCTACCTTCTCCTTCTCTACTATGGCCTTCTTGGATTCCGGATCTGCAGGAAACTTTATTTTGGCCTCTCTCATCAACAGGTTCAACATCCCGGTAACCAGTCTCGCCAGACCTCTCTACATCAATTGTGTTAACAATGAAAGATTGGACTGTACCATACGTTACCGCACGGAGCCCCTCCTAATGTGCATCGGACCTCATCATGAAAAAATTGAGTTTTTGGTCCTCCCCAATTGCACTTCCGAAATTCTCCTTGGACTACCGTGGCTTCAACGCCATTCCCCAACCCTGGATTGGTCCACAGGGGAGATCAAGAGCTGGGGTACCTCTTGTTTCAAGGACTGCCTTAAACCGGTTCCCAGTACTCCCTGCCGTGACCCTGTGGTTCCCCCTGTAACCGGTCTCCCTAAGGCCTATATGGACTATGCTGACGTATTTTGCAAGAAACAAGCTGAGACTCTACCTCCTCACAGGCCTTATGACTGTCCTATTGACCTCCTCCCGGGCACTACTCCACCCCGGGGCAGAATTTATCCTCTGTCCGCCCCAGAGACTCTTGCTATGTCTGAGTACATCCAGGAAAATTTAAAAAAGGGGTTTATCCGCAAATCCTCCTCTCCTGCCGGAGCTGGATTTTTCTTTGTGTCCAAAAAAGATGGCTCCCTACGTCCTTGCATTGACTACCGCGGACTTAATAAAATCACGGTAAAGAACCGCTACCCTCTACCTCTTATCTCTGAACTCTTTGATCGCCTCCAAGGTGCCCACATCTTTACCAAACTGGACTTAAGAGGTGCTTATAATCTCATCCGCATCAGGGAGGGGGACGAATGGAAAACGGCATTTAACACTAGAGATGGACACTTTGAGTATCTGGTCATGCCCTTTGGCCTGTGCAACGCCCCTGCCGTCTTCCAAGACTTTGTTAATGAAATTTTTCATGATCTCTTATATTCCTGTGTTGTTGTGTATCTGGACGATATTCTGATTTTTTCTGCCAACCTAGAAGAACACCGCCAGCATGTCCGCATGGTTCTTCAGAGACTTCGAGACAATCAACTTTATGCCAAAATGGAGAAATGTCTGTTTGAATGTCAATCTCTTCCTTTCCTAGGATACTTGGTCTCTGGCCAGGGACTACAAATGGACCCAGACAAACTCTCTGCCGTCTTAGATTGGCCACGCCCCTCCGGACTCCGTGCTATCCAACGTTTTTTGGGGTTCGCCAATTATTACAGACAATTTATTCCACATTTTTCCATCATTGTGGCTCCTATCGTGGCTTTAACCAAGAAGAACGCCAATCCTAAGTCATGGCCTCCTCAAGTGGAAGACGCCTTTAAACAGCTCAAGTCTGCCTTTTCTTTTGTTCCCGTGCTCTCCAGACCTGACCCATCTAAACCCTTCCTATTGGAGGATGATGCCTCCTCAGTAGGAGCTGGAGCGGTTCTTCTACAAAAAAATTCTTCTGGGCATGCTGTTACTTGTGGTTTTTTTTCTAGGACCTTCTCTCCGGCGGAGAGGAACTACTCCATCGGGGATCGAGAGCTACTGGCCATTAAATTAGCACTTGAGGAATGGAGGCATCTGCTGGAGGGATCAAAATTTTCAGTTATTATTTACACCGATCACAAGAATCTCTCCTATCTCCAGTCTGCCCAACGGCTGAATCCTCGCCAGGCCAGGTGGTCTCTGTTCTTTGCCCGGTTTAATTTTGAAATTCACTTTCGGCCTGCCGATAAGAACATTAGGGCCGATGCTCTCTCTCGTTCATCGGATGCCTCGGAAGTAGAGCTCTCTCCGCAACACATCATTCCTCCTGACTGCCTGATCTCCACTTCTCCAGCCTCCATCAGGCAAACTCCTCCAGGGAAGACCTTCGTTTCTCCACGCCAACGCCTCGGAATCCTCAAATGGGGTCACTCCTCCCATCTCGCAGGCCATGCGGGCATCAAGAAATCCGTGCAACTCATCTCTCGTTTCTATTGGTGGCCGACTCTGGAAACGGATGTTGTTGATTTTGTGCGGGCCTGCACTGTCTGTGCCCGGGATAAGACTCCTCGCCAGAAGCCTGCTGGTCTTCTTCATCCTCTGCCTGTCCCCGAACAGCCTTGGTCTCTGATTGGTATGGACTTTATTACAGACTTACCCCCATCCCGTGGCAACACTGTTGTTTGGGTGGTCGTTGATCGATTTTCCAAGATGGCACATTTTATTCCTCTTCCTGGTCTTCCTTCAGCGCCT
This sequence comes from Hyla sarda, assembly GCF_029499605.1. NCBI lineage: Eukaryota > Metazoa > Chordata > Amphibia > Anura > Hylidae > Hyla > Hyla sarda. The sequence continues at coordinate 23,789,438 of NC_079195.1, forward strand.
CAGTTGGCTAAACAATTTTTTGTACACATTTTTCGTCTTCACGGGTTGCCCACGCAGATCGTCTCGGATAGAGGCGTCCAATTCGTGTCAAAATTCTGGAGGGCTCTCTGTAAACAACTCAAGATTAAATTAAACTTCTCTTCTGCTTATCATCCTCAATCCAATGGGCAAGTAGAAAGAATTAACCAGGTCCTGGGTGATTATTTACGGCATTTTGTTTCCTCCCGCCAGGATGACTGGGCAGATCTTCTTCCATGGGCCGAATTCTCGTACAACTTCAGAGTCTCTGAATCTTCTTCCAAATCCCCATTTTTCGTGGTGTACGGCCGTCACCCTCTTCCCCCCCTCCCTACTCCCTTGCCCTCTGGTTTGCCCGCTGTGGATGAAATAACTCGTGATCTTTCCACCATATGGAAATAGACCCAAAATTCTCTCTTACAGGCTTCATCACGCATGAAGAAGTTTGCTGATAAGAAAAGAAGAGCTCCCCCCATTTTTTCTCCCGGAGACAAGGTATGGCTCTCCGCTAAATATGTCCGCTTCCGTGTTCCCAGCTACAAATTGGGACCACGCTATCTTGGTCCTTTCAAAATCTTGTGCCAAATTAATCCTGTCTCTTACAAACTTCTTCTTCCTCCTTCTCTTCGTATTCCTAATGCCTTTCATGTCTCTCTTCTTAAACCACTCATCATCAACCGTTTCTCTCCCAAACTTATTTCTCCTACTCCTGTCTCCGGTTCTTCAGACATCTTCTCCGTAAAGGAGATACTGGCCTCCAAAAAGGTCAGAGGAAAAACTTTTTTTTTAGTGGACTGGGAGGGCTGTGGTCCTGAAGAGAGATCCTGGGAACCTGAGGACAATATCCTAGATAAAAGTCTGGTCCTCAGGTTCTCAGGCTCTAAGAAGAGGGGGAGACCCAAGGGGGGGGGTACTGTTACGCCGAGCGCTCCGGGTCCCCGCTCCTTCCCGGAGCGCTCGCAACATCCTCGCTACGGCAGCGCCCCGGTCAGATCCACTGACCGGGTGCGCTGCGATACCGCCTCCAGCCGGGATGCGATTCGCGATGCGGGTGGCGCCCGCTCGCGATGCGCACCCCGGCTTCCGTACCTGACTCGCTCTCCCTCGGTCCTGTCCCGGCGCGCGCGGCCCCGCTCCCTAGGGCGCGCGCGCGCCGGGTCTCTGCGATTTAAAGGGCCACTGCGCCACTGATTGGCGCAGTGGTTCCAATTAGTGTCTTCACCTGTGCACTCCCTATGTATACCTCACTTCCCCTGCACTCCCTCGCCGGATCTTGTTGCCCTTGTGCCTAGTGAAAGCGTTCCCTTGTGTGTTCCTAGCCTGTGTTCCAGACCTCCTGCCGTTGCCCCTGACTACGATCCTTGCTGCCAGCCCCGACCTTCTGCTACGTCCGACCTTGCTTTTGTCTACTCCCTTGTACCGCGCCTATCTTCAGCAGTCAGAGAGGTTGAGCCGTTGCTAGTGGATACGACCTGGTTACTACCGCCGCAGCAAGACCATCCCGCTTTGCGGCGGGCTCTGGTGAACACCAGTAGTAACTTAGAACCGGTCCACTAGCACGGTCCACGCCAATCCCTCTCTGGCACAGAGGATCCACCTCCTGCCAGCCGGCATCGTGACACCTACACTGTGAATATGTGCTGGCTGACTTATTCTTTGTCTGTATTGCACATACGGGGGAGTGGCTACCTCCATGTTGGCCTTGCACCCCACCCACCTCTATCAGGTGTGTATATAAGGTGTCTTGGATGTTCCAGACCCTGCCATGCTTACTGAACTGTTCACACAGAGGCATATTCACAGTGTAGGGTCCGTCCCAATGAGGCCACCTTATCGCGGTGGGATGGTCCAAGCTATTTGACCGCCGGCGGAGACAAATCTGCAAGCTAAGTGCCTCACTATTTCATAGTTTCACATTTGCATCTATTACACCATAGCGGTATAGCTATCTATCTATCTAATTTCTATCTATCTATCTATCTCCTATCTATCTATCTATCTATCTATCGATCTCCTATCTATCTGTGTATCTCATATCTATCTATCATCTCATATCTATCTATCTCATATCTATCTATCTCATATCTATCTCTCTCTCTCTCATATCTATCTATCTATCTCATATCTATCTACCTCTCTCTCATATCTATCTATCTCATATCTATCTATCTATCTATCTCATATCTATCTCATATCTATCTATCTATTTATCTCATATCTATCTCATATCTATCTATCTCATATCTATCTATCTCATATCTATCTCATATCTATCTCATATCTATCTCATATCTATCTCATATCTATCTCATATCTATCTATCTATTTATCTCATATCTATCTATCTATCTATCTCATATCTATCTCATATCTATCTATCTCATATCTATCTTAGTGTTGAGCGGCATAGGCCATATTCAAATTCGCGAATATTCGCGAATATATGGACGAATATTCGTCATATATTCGCTAAATTCGCATATTCGTAATATTCTCGTTTTATTTTCACATTTGCGAAAATTCGCGTATGTGTACTGTGAAAAAAAAACAAAAAAAAAACCGAATATTTGTAATTACGAATATATAGTGCTATATTCGCGAATATTCGCAAATATGCGATATTCGCGAATAAAATTCGCATTGCGAATATTCCTGAGCAACACTAATCTATCTATCTATCCTGTTATGAAATGTTTTCCAGTTAGTAAAGTTCCCATGAAGTACAGTTCCGTGCCGGCTCCGGTGAGGCATTATGGGCTGTGAATAGCTGGATATGGCGCTTCTATCACTGGTCACTTTGGTGCCAAACGAAATAATCTCAGCTGAGAATTCCTGGATCTGAATTCTTCACTAAGTTTAATAGCAGATTATTCAGCGTGGGATTCCCCTGGCTTCTGGGCTTTGGCACAAAAGACAAAATCTCCTGATAGAAGGCGGCATTGTTATAGTGTGGCAGCTGTGGGCATCAGTCCGGGCTCAGAGACATATAAACAGCCTGGGAGATTGTTGTGATGGCCGAATCCCAGTGTCAGGCCTTCTTAAAGGGGATGCACCCAAAACTTTCCATTTAGACCAGGTGTAAATGAGATCAACAAACTTAAATATTAAAATGGAAACTATGTACGGTAATTTACATGTTGTTTATTAGTGATACAGACAGTCATCACTTTAGATTGAGGTTGTCACAGTCCCACCCCTGCTTAGCAGCACTGAAGAGAAATGGGTTCTTATTGCAAGTTCTTGACTTTACCAATGCATGTATTTTATAATAGGGTCATCTTACTTGTCATTCATTTAGGTCACAGAAAGTAATTGTTGCTTAGTTGGTTGCACAATCTATTTCCCAGTGCATTGTTGCTTACTGACTGTAATATGTATTTCCCCTGAGGAAGCTGTACTGTGGATTGTTGCTGAGTAAGTGTTACTATGCTTTCCCCTGAGGAAGCTGTACTGTGTATTGTTGCTGAGTAAGTTTTACTATGCTTTCCCCTGAGGAAGCTGTACTGTGTATTGTTGCTGAGTACGTTTTACTATGCTTTCCCCTGAGGAAGCTGTACTGTGTATTGTTGCTGAGTAAGTTTTACTATGCTTTCCCCTGAGGAAGCTGTACTGTGTATTGTTGCTGAGTACGTTTTACTATGCTTTCCCCTGAGGAAGCTGTACTGTGTATTGTTGTTGTATATTTGCTGAGCTTTAATGTGTAGTGTTGTTGAGTTGCATTTTCCCTCAGGAACCTGTTCTTCACATTTTTGCTTAGTGAGTTGTGCAATGCATTGACCCTGTGGAAGCTGTACTATGCGTTGTTGTTAAGTTGCATTTCCACTTAGGAAGCTGTACTGCGTATTTTTGCTAAGATGCATTGCCCCAAGAGAAGCTGTATTGTGCATTGTTGCTTAGTGAGTTTTACAATGAGTTTCCCCTGAAGAAGCTGTGCTGTGTATTTTTGCTGAGTTGTATTTCCCCTGAGGAAGTTTTACTGCACATTGTTGTTGAATTGCATTTCCACTAAGGAACCTGTACAGAATATTTTTGCTTAGTGAGTTATGCTATGCCATGCCCCTGCGGAAGCTTTACTGTGTATTATTGCTTAGTTGCATTTCCCCTGAGAAAGCTCCACTGTGCATTGTCACTGAGTTGCATTTTCCCTGAGGAAGCGGTACTGTGCATTGTGAATAAGTAAGTTGTACTATGCATGGCCCCCTGAGGAAACTGTTCTGTGCATTCTGGCTCAGTGAGTTGCTGTTCTGAATATCATTGCTAATTTTCATTTCCCCTGAGGAAGCTATACTGGGCATTCTTGCTTAGTAGTATTTTCCCTAATGAAGCTCTACAGCGCATTCTTGTTGAGTTGCATTTTTCATTGGGAAACTGTACTGTGCATTCTGGCTTAGGGGGTTGCATTGTCCCTGAGGAAGCTATACCAGTCATCTTTGCTTAGTGAGTTGTGCTATGCATTTACCCTGAGGAAGCTATACTGTGCATTCTTGCTTAGTAGTATTTTCCCTAATGAAGCTCTACAGCGCATTGTTGTTGAGTTGCATTTTTCATTGGGAAACTGTACTGTGCTTTATGGCTTAGGGGGTTGCATTGTCCCTGAGGAAGCTATACCAGTCATCTTTTCTTAGTGAGTTGTGCTATGCATTTCCCCTGAGGAGGCTGTACTGTGTATTGCTGCTTAGTGATTGGACTCCCTGCGATCAGATAGGGGATCCTTATTTTTTATGTTGCTCGAATATCCATTTAAACAAATTGTAGCTTTGTTGTTGCTGCTAAACAAGACATTATGGCCCTTATTTACTAAGAGTGTTGTGTAGGTTTCTTTGTGGGTTTTAATTCTCTACAATTTATTTTCCACGGTATTTACTAAGGTTTCCCTACATTTTCCACTTTCCCTACACTTTTCTTTTTTTACACATGTTCTGATCTGTCGGGTTTTCCTCAGCTGAAATCCACCACATTTTATGTGGAAACCTTAGTAAATATGTTGGGTTTTTGTGAAAATGTCGGGAACACGCCCCTTTTCTGAGACCACGCCCCCTTTCCCAGACGGCCACGCGCCTATTTCGGGTTTTCTTAGCAAAATGGAGAGTTAGTCGGCTTTTTTCAATTCTGGCGCAAATTCTGGCGCAAAATCTGGTGCATACAGAATTTCTGCCACAATGCGACTGTTACGCCGAGCGCTCCGGGTCCCCGCTCCTCCCCGGAGCGCTCGCTTCACTCTCCCCGCTGCAGCGCTCCGGTCACATCCTCTGACCCGGGGCGCTGCGATGCCGCTGCCAGCCGGGATGCGATTCGCGATGCGGGTAGCGCCCGCTCGCGATGCGCACCCCGGCTCCCGTACCTGACTCGCTCTCCGTCTGTCCTGTCCCGGCGCGCGCGGCCCCGCTCCCTAGGGCGCGCGCGCGCCGGGTCTCTGCGATTTAAAGGGCCACTGCGCCGCTGATTGGCGCAGTGGTTCCAATTAGTGTGTTCACCTGTGCACTTCCCTATATCACCTCACTTCCCCTGCACTCCCTTGCCGGATCTTGTTGCCATTGTGCCAGTGAAAGCGTTCCTTGTGTGTTCCTAGCCTGTGTTCCAGACCTCCTGCCGTTGCCCCTGACTACGATCCTTGCTGCCTGCCCCGACCTTCTGCTACGTCCGACCTTGCTTCTGCCTACTCCCTTGTACCGCGCCTATCTTCAGCAGCCAGAGAGGTGAGCCGTTGCTAGTGGATACGACCTGGTCACTACCGCCGCAGCAAGACCATCCCGCTTTGCGGCGGGCTCTGGTGAAAACCAGTAGTGGCTTAGAACCGGTCCACTAGCACGGTCCACGCCAATCCCTCTCTGGCACAGAGGATCCACTACCTGCCAGCCGGCATCGTGACAGTAGATCCGGCCATGGATCCCGCTGAAGTTCCTCTGCCAGTTGTCGCTGACCTCACCACGGTGGTCGCCCAGCAGTCACAACAGATAGCGCAACAAGGCCAACAGCTGTCTCAACTGACCGTTATGCTACAACAGTTACTACCACAGCTTCAGCAGTCATCTCCTCCGCCAGCTCCTGCACCTCCTCCGCAGCGAGTGGCCGCTCCTGGGCTACGCCTATCCTTGCCGGATAAATTTGATGGGGACTCTAAGTTTTGCCGTGGCTTTCTTTCCCAATGTTCCCTGCATCTGGAGATGATGTCGGACCTGTTTCCCACTGAAAGGTCTAAGGTGGCTTTCGTAGTCAGCCTTCTGTCCGGAAAAGCCCTGTCATGGGCCACACCGCTCTGGGACCGCAATGACCCCGTCACTGCCTCTGTACACTCCTTCTTCTCGGAAATCCGAAGTGTCTTTGAGGAACCTGCCCGAGCCTCTTCTGCTGAGACTGCCCTGTTGAACCTGGTCCAGGGTAATTCTTCCGTTGGCGAGTATGCCGTACAATTCCGTACTCTTGCTTCAGAATTGTCCTGGAATAATGAGGCCCTCTGCGCGACCTTCAAAAAAGGCCTATCCAGCAACATTAAAGATGTTCTGGCCGCACGAGAAATTCCTGCTAATCTACATGAACTTATTCACCTAGCCACTCGCATTGACATGCGTTTTTCCGAAAGGCGTCAGGAACTCCGCCAAGATATGGACTCTGTTCGCACGAGGCGTTTCTTCTCCTCGGCTCCTCTCTCCTCTGGTCCCCTGCAATCTGTTCCTGTGCCTCCCGCCGTGGAGGCTATGCAGGTCGACCGGTCTCGCCTGACACCTCAAGAGAGGACACGACGCCGTATGGAGAACCTCTGCCTGTACTGTGCTAGTACCGAACACTTCCTGAGGGATTGTCCTATCCGTCCTCCCCGCCTGGAAAGACGTACGCTGACTCCGCACAAAGATGAGACAGTCCTTGATGTCTACTCTGCTTCTCCACGTCTTACTGTGCCTGTGCAGATGTCTGCCTCTGCCTTCTCCTTCTCTACTGTGGCCTTCTTGGACTCTGGATCTGCAGGAAATTTTATTTTGGCCTCTCTCGTCAACAGGTTCAACATCCCGGTGACCAGTCTCGCCAGACCCCTCTACATCAATTGTGTAAATAATGAAAGATTGGACTGTACCATACGTTTCCGCACGGAGCCCCTTCTTATGAGCATTGGATCTCATCACGAGAGGATTGAACTTTTGGTCCTCCCCAATTGCACCTCGGAAATTCTCCTTGGACTCCCCTGGCTTCAACTTCATTCCCCAACCCTGGATTGGTCCACTGGGGAGATCAAGAGTTGGGGGTCCTCTTGTTCCAAGAACTGTCTAAAACCGGTTCCCAGTAACCCTTGCCGTAACTCTGTGGTTCCTCCAGTAACCGGTCTCCCTAAGGCCTATATGGACTTCGCGGATGTTTTCTGCAAAAAACAAGCTGAGACTCTACCTCCTCACAGGCCTTATGATTGTCCTATCGACCTCCTCCCGGGCACTACTCCACCCCGGGGCAGAATTTATCCTCTCTCTGCCCCAGAGACTCTTGCCATGTCTGAATACGTCCAGGAGAATCTAAAAAAGGGCTTTATCCGTAAATCCTCCTCTCCTGCCGGAGCCGGATTTTTCTTTGTGTCCAAAAAAGATGGCTCCCTACGTCCTTGCATTGACTACCGCGGTCTTAATAAAATCACGGTTAAGAACCGCTACCCCTTACCCCTCATCTCTGAACTCTTTGATCGCCTCCAAGGTGCCCACATCTTTACTAAATTGGACTTAAGAGGCGCCTATAACCTCATCCGCATCAGAGAGGGGGATGAGTGGAAAACGGCATTTAACACCAGAGATGGACACTTTGAGTATCTGGTCATGCCCTTTGGCCTGTGCAACGCCCCTGCCGTCTTCCAAGACTTTGTCAATGAAATTTTTCGTGATCTGTTATACTCCTGTGTTGTTGTATATCTGGACGATATCCTAATTTTTTCTGCCAATCTAGAAGAACACCGCCAGCATGTCCGTATGGTTCTTCAGAGACTTCGTGACAATCAACTCTATGCCAAAATTGAGAAATGTCTGTTTGAATGCCAATCTCTTCCTTTTCTAGGATATTTGGTCTCTGGCCAGGGACTACAGATGGATCCAGACAAACTCTCTGCCGTCTTAGATTGGCCACGCCCCTCCGGACTCCGTGCTATCCAACGCTTTTTGGGGTTCGCCAATTATTACAGGCAATTTATTCCACATTTTTCTACCATTGTGGCTCCTATCGTGGCTTTAACCAAAAAAAATGCTGATCCCAAGTCCTGGCCTCCTCAAGCAGAAGACGCCTTTAAACGACTCAAGTCTGCCTTTTCTTCGGCTCCCGTCCTCTCCAGACCTGACCCTTCCAAACCCTTCCTATTGGAGGTTGATGCCTCCTCAGTGGGAGCTGGAGCTGTTCTTCTACAAAAAAATTCTTCCGGGCATGCTGTCACTTGTGGTTTTTTCTCTAGGACCTTCTCTCCAGCGGAGAGGAACTACTCCATCGGGGATCGAGAGCTTCTAGCCATTAAATTAGCACTTGAGGAATGGAGGCATCTGCTGGAGGGATCAAGTTTTCCTGTTATTATCTACACCGACCACAAGAACCTCTCCTACCTCCAGTCTGCCCAACGGCTGAATCCTCGCCAGGCCCGGTGGTCTCTGTTCTTTGCCCGATTTAATTTTGAGATTCACTTTCGTCCTGCCGATAAGAACATTAGGGCCGATGCTCTCTCTCGTTCCTCGGATGCCTCAGAAGTTGAACTCTCTCCGCAACACATCATTCCACCTGACTGCCTGATCTCCACTTCTCCTGCCTCCATCAGGCAGACTCCTCCAGGAAAGACCTTTGTTTCTCCACGCCAACGCCTCGGAATCCTCAAATGGGGTCACTCCTCCCATCTCGCAGGTCATGCGGGCATCAAGAAATCTGTGCAACTCATCTCCCGCTTCTATTGGTGGCCGACTCTGGAGACGGATGTTGTGGACTTTGTGCGAGCCTGCACTATCTGTGCCCGGGATAAGACTCCTCGCCAGAAGCCCGCTGGTTTTCTTCATCCTCTGCCTGTCCCCGAACAGCCTTGGTCTCTGATTGGTATGGATTTTATTACTGATTTACCCCCTTCCCGTGGCAACACTGTTATTTGGGTGGTCGTTGATCGATTCTCCAAAATGGCACATTTCATCCCTCTTCCTGGTCTTCCTTCTGCGCCTCAGTTGGCTAAACAATTTTTTGTACACATTTTTCGTCTTCACGGGTTGCCTACGCAGATTGTCTCGGATAGAGGCGTCCAATTCGTGTCTAAATTCTGGAGGGCTCTCTGTAAACAACTCAAGATTAAATTAAATTTTTCTTCTGCATATCATCCCCCGTCCAATGGACAAGTAGAAAGAATTAACCAGATCTTGGGTGATTATTTGCGACATTTTGTTTCCTCCCGCCAGGATGACTGGGCAGATCTCCTCCCATGGGCCGAATTCTCGTATAACTTCAGGGTCTCTGAATCTTCCTCCAAATCCCCATTTTTCGTGGTGTACGGCCGTCACCCTCTTCCCCCCCTCCCTACTCCCTTGCCCTCTGGTCTGCCCGCTGTGGATGAAATTTCTCGTGACCTTTCCATCATATGGAGAGAGACCCAAAATTCTCTCTTACAGGCTTCATCACGCATGAAGAAGTTCGCGGATAAGAAAAGAAGAGCTCCTCCCGTTTTTTCCCCTGGAGACAAGGTATGGCTCTCCGCTAAATATGTCCGCTTCCGTGTCCCTAGCTACAAGTTGGGACCACGCTATCTTGGTCCTTTCAAAATTTTGTGTCAAATTAATCCTGTCTCTTATAAACTTCTTCTTCCTCCTTCTCTTCGTATCCCTAATGCCTTTCACGTCTCTCTTCTCAAACCACTCATCCTCAACCGTTTTTCTCCCAAATCTGTTCCTCCCACTCCTGTTTCCGGCTCCTCGGACATCTTCTCTGTCAAAGAAATCTTAGCCTCCAAAAAGGTCAGAGGGAAAACTTTTTTTTTAGTGGACTGGGAGGGTTGTGGTCCTGAAGAGAGATCCTGGGAACCTGAGGACAACATCCTAGACAAAAGTCTGCTCCTCAGGTTCTCAGGCTCTAAGAAGAGGGGGAGACCCAAGGGGGGGGGTACTGTTACGCCGAGCGCTCCGGGTCCCCGCTCCTCCCCGGAGCGCTCGCTTCACTCTCCCCGCTGCAGCGCTCCGGTCACATCCTCTGACCCGGGGCGCTGCGATGCCGCTGCCAGCCGGGATGCGATTCGCGATGCGGGTAGCGCCCGCTCGCGATGCGCACCCCGGCTCCCGTACCTGACTCGCTCTCCGTCTGTCCTGTCCCGGCGCGCGCGGCCCCGCTCCCTAGGGCGCGCGCGCGCCGGGTCTCTGCGATTTAAAGGGCCACTGCGCCGCTGATTGGCGCAGTGGTTCCAATTAGTGTGTTCACCTGTGCACTTCCCTATATCACCTCACTTCCCCTGCACTCCCTTGCCGGATCTTGTTGCCATTGTGCCAGTGAAAGCGTTCCTTGTGTGTTCCTAGCCTGTGTTCCAGACCTTCTGCCGTTGCCCCTGACTACGATCCTTGCTGCCTGCCCCGACCTTCTGCTACGTCCGACCTTGCTTCTGCCTACTCCCTTGTACCGCGCCTATCTTCAGCAGCCAGAGAGGTTGAGCCGTTGCTAGTGGATACGACCTGGTCACTACCGCCGCAGCAAGACCATCCCGCTTTGCGGCGGGCTCTGGTGAAAACCAGTAGTGGCTTAGAACCGGTCCACTAGCACGGTCCACGCCAATCCCTCTCTGGCACAGAGGATCCACTACCTGCCAGCCGGCATCGTGACAGCGACAGATTCTGGCGCACAACCCGACAAAACGTGTCAGGTTTGCAATAGTAAATGAGGGCCACTTTGTGTAAACAACCTGATGTTCTGGTGAGACCTCACTTGGAGTATTGTGCGCAGTACTGGAGGCCGTATCTCCAGAAGGATATAGATACTCTAGAGAGAGTTCAGAGAAGATACTAAACTAGTACATGGATTGCAGGATAAAACTTATCAGGAAAGGTAACATGTATAGAAGAAAGAAGAGACAGAGGGGATATGATAGAGACTTTTATAAACATAAAGGGAATCAACACAGTAAAGGGGAGAGGAGATTTAAAATAATAAAAAACTACCACAAGAGGACATAGTGTTATATTAGAGGGGAAAGGTTTCTGCAGTAATATCAGGAAGTATTACTTTACTGAGAGAGTAGTGGATGCATGGAATAGCCTTCCTGCAGAAGTGGTCGCTGCAAATACAGTGAAGGAGTTTAAGCATGTATGGGATAACCATAAGGCTATCCTTCATATAAGATAGAGATAAGGCTATCCGTCATATAAGATAGAGATAGGTATAAGGCTATCCTTCATATAAGATAGAGATAGGCATAAGGCTATCCTTCATATAAGATAGGGATAAGCATAAGGCTATCCTTCATATAAGATAGGCATAAGGCTATCTTTCATATAAGATAGAGATAGGTATAAGGCTATCCTCCATATAAGATAGAGATAGGCATAAGGCTATCCTTCATATAAGATAGGGATAAGCATAAGGCTATCCTTCATATAAGATAGAGATAAGGCTATCCGTCATATAAGATAGAGATAGGTGTAAGGCTATCCTTCATATAAGATAGAGATAGGCATAAGGTTGTCCTTCATATAAGATAGTGATAGGCATAAGGCTATCCTTCATATAAGATAGGGATAAAGCTATCCTTCATATAAGATAGAGATAGGTATAAGGCTATCCTTCATATAAGATAGAGATAGGCATAAGGCTATCCTTCATATAAGATAGGGATAAGCATAAGGCTATCCTTCATATAAGATAGGGATAAGGCTATCCTTCATATAAGATAGGGATAAGCATAAGGTTATGCTTTATATAAGATAGGGATAGGTATAAGGCTATCCTTCATATAAGATATGGATAAGGCTATCCTCCATATAAGATAGGGATAAGCATAAGGCTATCCTTCATATAAGATAGGGATAAGGCTATCCTTCATATGTGATAGGTATAAGGCTATCCTTCATATAAGATAGGGATAAGCATAAGGCTATGCTTTATATAAGATAGGGATAGGTATAAGGCTATCCTTCATATAAGATAGGGATAGACATAAAGCTATCCTTCATATAAGATAGGGATAGGCATAAGGCTATCCTTCATATAAGATAGGGCATGGGACTATTGATAGGATTCAGATTATTGGGCAGACTAGATTTATACGCAATTAGCAAGACACCTCCAACAAAAGAGTGGTTCTGTAGGTGGTGATCACAGACCACTTGTCAGTTCCTATGCTTCCTGGTTGATGTTTTGGTCACTTTTGAATGCTGGCGGTGCTTTCACTCTAGTGGTAGCATGAGACTGAGTCTACAACCCACACAAGTGGCTCAGGTAGTGCCGCTCATCCAGGATGGAACATCAATGCGAGCTGTGGCCAGAAGGTTTGCTATGTCTGTCAGCGTAGTGTCCAGAGCATGGAGGCGCTACCAGGAGACAGGCCAGTACATCAGGAGATGTGGAGGAGGCCGTAGGAGGGCAACAACCCAGCAGCAGGACCGCTACCTCCGCCTTTGTGCAAGGAGGAGCAGGAGGAGCACTGGCAGAGCCCTGCAAAATGACCTCCAGCAGGCCACAAATGTGCATGTGTCCACTCAAACGGTCAGAAACAGACTCCATGATGGTGGTATGAGGGCCTGAGGTCCACAGGTGGGGGTTGTGCTTACAGCCCAACACTGTGCAGGACGTTTGGCATTTGCCAGAGAACACCAAGATTGACAAATTCACCACTGGTGCCCTGTGCTCTTCACAGATGAAAGCAGGGTCACAATGAGCACATGTGACAGATGTTAGAGTCTGGAGACGCCGTGGAGAACGTTCTGCTGCCTGCAACATCCTCCAGCATGACCAGTTTGGCAGTGGGTCAGTAATGGTGTGGGGTGGCATTTCTTTGGGGGCTGCACAGCCCTCCATGTGCTTGCCAGAGGTAGCCTGACTGCCATTAGGTACCGAGATCCTCAGACCCCTTGTGAGACCATATGCTGGTGCGGTTGGCCATGGGTTCCTCCTAATATATGACAATGCTAGATCTCATGTGGCTGGAGTGTGTCAGCAGTTCCTGCAAGAGGAAGGCATTGATGCTATGGACTGGCCCGCCCGTTCCCCAGACCTGAATCCGATTGAGCACATCTGGGACGTCTCGCTCCATCCACCACAGACTGTCCAGGAGTTGGCGGATGCTTTAGTCCAGGTCTGGGAGGACATCCCTCAGGAGACCATCTGCCACCTCATCAGGATCATGCCCAGGCGTTGTAGGGAGGTCATACGGGCACGTGGAGGCCACACACACTACTGAGCCTCATTGGGACTTGTATTAAGGACATTACATAAAGTTGGATCAGCCTGTAGTGGGGTTTTCCACTGTGATTTTGAGTGTGACTCCATATCCAGACCTCCATGGGATGATAAATTTGATTTCCATTTATCATTTTTGTGTGATTTTGTTGTCAGCGCATTCAACTATGTAAAGACAAAAGTATTTCATACGATTAGTTCATTCATTCAGATCTAGGATGTGTTATCTTAGTGTTCCCTTTATTTTTTTGAGCAGTGTATTATCCTGTGCATAGTTAGTAAATTGTATTGGTATATAACTATACATCTGGAGTGAAAAGAAAAGCGGTGGGCGGGGCTACAATTTGATTGACAGATCTGATCTTAGTTTCTATTCTGCTATAGTCCTGTGTTGTAAGATCAATGCATGCAAATATTTGTACATCTTTTTATATATATTTGTCCGTTTCCTAGGTGCGGCTGCACTTACCGGTGCTGTCACGCACACGGTCTCCACCGCCGTCATCTGTTTCGAGCTGACGGGTCAGATCTCTCATATTCTCCCCATGCTCATCTCCGTCATCATGGCCAATGTGGTTGCTCAGAATCTTCAGCCGAGTCTTTACGATTCCATCATTCAGACCAAGAGATTGCCGTACTTACCCGACCTGTCCTCGTGTCACGTTAGGTAGGCCATGGAATGTGTATCATGTGTAACTTTAAAAATGTTGATTCTTTCTCCCTCCGACATATGGCGAATGATCATCTCCTACACATCAGATGGTCAGCTTAAAGGGGAACTCCGGAGGAAAAAAAATGTTTTCAAATCAACTAGTGCCAGAAAGTTAAACAGATTTGTAAATTAATAATGTATGGAGACATATATGAAATGTCCGGCACAGCTCCGGCAAGCGAGGGCGGTATGCAGTAATGGTAGGATCCGTGTGAAGGAGTACGGTGAGACCAACACAGGTGCTAGTACAGGGTGCAGGTAGGAAAGGCACAAATCGCTGTAGTATCCAAGCATTAGAAGAAAACCGCACTCACCCGTACGTTGTGCACCGAGACTTTATTGCGTGAAGATCATAAAATGAACACCAGGCGCAGGTAACCGTCAGGAACGTCAAAGACACACACACGCGAAGTTACAGCTGTTTCACGGGACTAGCCCGCTTCGTCAGACTCCACCCTCTGATGACGCCTCGCAGGTTAAGTACTCACCTCTGTTGTCGTCATCAGCAGGGTGTTAGCACATAGGTAAGATAAATCTAAAATCAAAATAGAACCTTTAAAAACAACACTCTATGGCAATATTAATATAAAGACTAGAAGGACAAGCCTGCACTAACTTCAAAGAAAAACACTGAAATCAGGTTTGTCATTCAGCCCAAGATGTCCTTGGGCATCCAGGCGTAGAATAAGCTCTGCTTCTGCTCGTAACAACATTTTCTTTCTATCTATGCCTTCTCGGGGTAATATCCTTTTTATTCCAAAGAACCTGAGGGCTGCAGGATCGTTGTTCTACATGCCGAATAATATACCAAAAAGCAATAAATAAATCAAATAAAATGCTTGAAAATTACAGCAAATACAAGCATATTATTCAGACTGAAAATACAACATGTGAACATGGGCCAATAGTAATAGCAGCCGTACGCCAAATACAAGGACAGACAAAAACCCCTATACATACCAGCCTCTATGTCCTGACAGTCCTATAATGATGATA
This sequence comes from Hyla sarda, assembly GCF_029499605.1. Taxonomy (NCBI): domain Eukaryota; kingdom Metazoa; phylum Chordata; class Amphibia; order Anura; family Hylidae; genus Hyla; species Hyla sarda. The sequence goes on from NC_079195.1 coordinate 23,804,529, forward strand.
ATAATAATAATGATGATGATGATAATAATGATAATTGTAGTAGTAGTAGTAGTAATAATAATAATAATATCACAACAATAATAATAATGATGATGATAATGATAATAATGATAATTGTAGTAGTAGTAATAATAATAATAATAATATCACAACAATAATAATAATAATGATGATGATGATAATAATGATAATTGTAGTAGTAGTAGTAATAATAATAATAATAATAATATCACAACAATAATAATAATAATGATGATGATGATGATAATAATGATAATTGTAGTAGTAGTAGTAATAATATCACAACAATAATAATAATGATGATGATGATAATAATGATAATTGTAGTAGTAGTAGTAATAATAATAATAATATCACAACAATAATAATAATAATAATGATGATAATGATAATTGTAGTAGTAGTAATAATAATAATAATACTATCACAACAATAATAATAATAATGATGATAATGATAATTGTAGTAGTAGTAATAATAATAATAATAATAATATCACAACAATAATAATAATAATGATGATGATGATAATTGTAGTAGTAGTAATAATAATAATAATAATATCACAACAATAATAATAATAATGATGATGATGATAATTGTAGTAGTAGTAGTAATAATAATAATAATATCACAACAATAATAATAATAATAATGATGATAATGATAATTGTAGTAGTAGTAATAATAATAATAATACTATCACAACAATAATAATAATAATGATGATAATGATAATTGTAGTAGTAATAATAATAATAATAATATCACAACAACAATAATAATAATGATGATGATGATAATAATAATTATAATTGTAGTAGTAGTAGTAATAATAATAATATCAACAATAATAATTATAATGATGATAATAATGATAATTGTAGTAGTGGTAATAATAATAATAATAATAATAATATCACAACAATAAAATAATAATGATAATAATGATAATTGTAGTAGTAGTAGTAATAATAATAATAATAATATCACAACAACAACAATAATAATGATGATGATGATGATGATAATAATAATAATGATGATGATGATAATAATGATAATTGTAGTAGTAGTAGTAATAATAATAATAATAATATCACAACAACAACAATAATAATAATGATGATGATAATAATAATAATGATGATGATGATAATAATGATAATTGTAGTAGTAGTAGTAATAATAATAATAATAATATCACAACAACAACAATAATAATGATGATGATAATAATAATGATAATTGTAGTAGTAGTAGTAGTAGTAGTAATAATAATATCACAAGAACAGCAATAATAATAATGATGATGATAATAATAATAATAATGATGATGATGATAATAATGATAATTGTAGTAGTAGTAGTAATAATAATAATAATAATAATAATAATAATATCACAACAACAACAATAATAATGATGATGATGATAATAATAATGATAATTGTAGTAGTAGTAGTAGTAGTAGTAGTAATAATAATATCACAAGAACAGCAATAATAATAATTAGAGATGAGCGAACTTACAGTAAATTCGATTTGTCACGAACTTCTCGGCTCAGCAGTTGATGACTTTTCCTGCAGAAATTAGTTCAGCCTTCAGGTGCTCCGGTGGCTGGAAAAGGTGGATAAAGTCCTAGGAAAGAGTCTCCTAGGACTGTATCCACCTTTTCCAGCCCACGGGAGCACCGGAAAGCTGAACTAATTTATGCAGGAAAAGGTATCAACTGCCGAGCCGAGAAGTTCGTGACGAATCAAATTTACTGTAAGTTCACTCATCTCTAATAATAATAATAATTAATAATAAATAATAAATGATTTTACTGATAATATTAATAATTACAATAATAATTACTATAATATTTTTTTTTTTTATGGCACCAACAGATTCGGCAGCACTTTACAATTTTGGCGATACAATACATTATTATTATTTAAATGATGATGATAATAATCAGAAGTAGAATGGTGCTTGTGGTGGTGAGGATGATGATAATAATATTAATATTATTACAATAATAGTAATAATAATGGTGACTTTACTGATAATATTAATAATTAAAACAATTATTATAATAATATTTATTTTTATGGCACCAACAGATTCTCCAGCACTTTACAATTTTGGGTATACAAACAAAGACAAGTATCAGATATTAATATAATAATAATGATAATATTAATAATAATAATCAAAATACTACTTCTAATTTTTATTATTTTAATGATGATGATAATAATAATCAGAAGAAGAATGGTGGTGATGTTGATGATAATGGTTAACATTATAATAATAATAATAATATTTATTTATTTATATGGTGCCCTTAAAAATAGATCTTTATTGATATACATTAAAACTTAACCCCTTATGTCTGTCAATCAATAACACATAAATATGGTGACCAAATTACACAAAAAACTCAAAAACCACCACCTGAGTATGGTGCCAATCTCCTAAAGTAAGGCCGAACCAGACTGTATATATATATATATATATATATATATATATATATACAGAAAGACAAAAAGGTACCCGCACTCACCGCGAGGAAACAGCAGACCGACTTCTATGGCATATCGGACAGATCCGACTTCAGGCTGACTGCAGGGCGCTCAGAGTGGAGGCGACTGCTGACAAAGTTTCGCGCAGATCGCGCTTCTTCCGGCCTCGTAGTATATCACACAATAGAGTTATACCTTGTATTCACATGTTGATACCCCTGATTGATCATGTATACTATGAACACGTGGTTCATACCAACGATAGATAAGACCATTTATACTTTCCTTCACTGTGGTCCCATACTCAACCTAAGTTCAAACACTACGGGAAAAATATAAAAAGATCTACTTTACAATGATTCTTTTTATTCCGTTCCAACGCGTTTCCCCCCCTATAATGCTGAGAAGGGTGCCCGGAGAGACATTATCATATATGTCTTTATCTTAAAGGGGTACTCCGCTGCTCAGCGTTTGGAACCAACTGTTCTGAACACTGGAGCTGGCGCCGAGAGATCGTGATGTCATAGCCCCGCCCCCCTCATGACGCCACATCCCGCCACCCTCAATGCTATGATGTCACAAGCTCCCGGCTCCAGCGTTCGGAACAGTTTGTTCCAAATGCTGAGCAGCGGAGTACCCCTTTAAGGCATTACTCGTCAGGGGTCAGGCATTCTTTATAGCCATTTATCAGAACACCAGCCCTAATTGAGCGGCATTACCACCAGCATTGTAGGGGGGAAACGCGTCGGAACGGAATAAAAAGAATCATTGTAAAGTAGATCTTTTTATATTTTTCACGTGGTGTTTGATCTTAGGTTGAGTATGGGACCACAGTGAAGGAAAGTATAAATGGTCTTATCTATCGTTGGTATGAACCACGTGTTAATAGTATACATGATCAATCAGGGGTATCAACATGTGAATCACAGTTACAAGGTATAACTCTAATGTGTGATATATATATATATTTATATATATATATATATATATATATATATGTACAGGGTTGGCCATTTATATGGATACACCTTAATAAAACGGGAATGGTTGGTGATATTAACTTCCTGTTTGTGGCACATTAGTATATGTCAGGGGGGGGGGGAAACTTTTCAAAATGGGTGGTGACCATGGCGGCCATTTTGAAGTCGGCCATTTTGAATCCAACTTTAGTTTTTTCAATAGGAAGAGGGTCATGTGACACATCAAACTTATTGGGAATTTCACAAGAAAAACAATGATGTTTTATCATAACTTTATTCTTTCATGAGTGATTTACAAGTTTCTGACCACTTATAAAATGTGTTCAATGTGCTGCCCATTGTGTTGGATTGTCAATGCAACCCTCTTCTCTATATACTACTATATACTACTATATACACCGCAGGAGAAATGCTAGCACAGGCTTCCAGTATCCGTATACACTGCTATATACTATTATATACACCGCAGGAGAAATGCTAGCACAGGCTTCCAGTATCCGTATACACTGCTATATACTACTATATACACCGCAGGAGAAATGCTAGCACAGGCTTCCAGTATCCGTATACACTGCTATATACTACTATATACACCGCAGGAGAAATGCTAGCTCAGGCTTCCAGTATCCGTATACACTGCTATATACTACTATATACACCGTAGGAGAAATGCTAGCTCAGGCTTCCAGTATCCGTATACACTGCTATATACTACTATATACACCGCAGGAGAAATGCTAGCACAGGCGTCCAGTATCTGTATACACTGCTATATACTACTATATATACACCGCAGGAGAAATGCTGGCACAGGCTTCCAGTATCCGTAGTTTCAGGTGCTGTAAGTCTCATATCTTCACAGCATAGACAATTGTCTTCAGATGACCCCAAAGATAAAAGTCTAAGGGGGTCAGATCGGGAGACCTTGTGGGCCATTCAACTGGCCCACGACGACCAATCCACTTTCCAGGAAACTGTTCCTCTAGGAATGCTCGGACCTGACACCCATAATGTGCTGGTCACCATCTTCCTGGAAAAACTCAGGGAACGTGCAGCTTCAGTGCATAAAGAGGGAAACACATCATCATGTAGCAATTTCACATATCCAGTGGCCTTGAGGTTTCCATTGATGAAGAATGGCCCCACTATCTTTGTACCCCATATACCACACCATACCATCAATGTTTGTGTTCCAACAGTCTTGGAGGGATCTATCCAATGTGGGTTAGTGTCTGACCAATAGCGGTGGTTTTGTTTGTTAACTTCACCATTCACATAAAAGTTTCCTCATCACTGAGCAAAATCTTCTGCGTAAACTGAGGGTCCTGTTCCAATTTTTGTTTTGCCCATTCTGCAGCACCTGAAACTACGGATACTGGAAGCCTGTGCTAGCATTTCTCCTGCGGTGTATATAGTAGTATATAGCAGTGTATACGGATACTGGAAGCCTGTGCTAGCATTTCTCCTGCAGTGTATATAGTAGTATATAGCAGTGTATACGGATACTGGAAGCCTGTGCTAGCATTTCTCCTGCGGTGTATATAGTAGTATATAGCAGTGTATTCGTATACTGGAAGCCTGTGCTAACATTTTTCCTGTGGTGTATATAGTAGTATATAGCAGTGTATACGGATACTGGAAGCCTGTGCTAGCATTTCTCCTGCGGTGTATATAGTAGTATATAGCAGTGTATACGGATACTGGAAGCCTGTGCTAGCATTTCTCCTGCGGTGTATATAGTAGTATATAGCAGTGTATACGGATACTGGAAGCCTGTGCTAGCATTTCTCCTGTGGTGTATATAGTAGTATATAGCAGTGTATACAGATACTGGAAGCCTGTGCTAGCATTTCTCCTGCGGTGTATATAGTAGTATATAGCAGTGTATACGGATACTGGAAGCCTGTGCTTGCATTTCTCCTGCGG